>NC_142694.1:6830681-6982196 GCF_029641045.1 Salvia hispanica
AACTAGAATAATTTTTAGTATAATTTCTCTGTATTTATTAAAACTCAATAAAATGTTTTTTCTTTGAGGATCGAAGAGGAATATAATTATGGAAGATGCGAATATTTTGTAGTAGTACAATTTTGTTACATCTCTTTCTCTAGTAAAGTCATAAGTTAATCACGGTCGTTATTGTTAATGTCGCCAAGACTTATCTTAAATATGGATAACATCAAATTGAAGGCAAATTATTACGATAGGCAAGTTCGGGGTTTAGTTAAAGCAAGGGGCCCACCATATGTAATTATATTTTCATATAAATGTCCCTTATAATAATTATATGAATCATACTATATCTTATACTATGAGATACTATGAATTAAGTGGATTCGCAATTGTCATCATCACTATAGTTTCACGTTAATCTCATTTTTAGGCTTTCAATATAAACAGTAATAATCTATTCGGTTTAAAGTACTCCTATTACTATATTTTATATTAAAAATATATATCATGCATTTAAAGTTAGAGGACGTTGACACTACATATCTAACTCATAATCTCACAATATTAATATGTATTAGTATATCATTTCACCAACTACTTTGTTAGATAAGAGATTATATATGTCTAGTTTGGATGTATATGAATAATATTGAATAAATGATCATGAATAAGGTAGAAAAAAATAAATTCTAAATTAAAAACTCTCTAAATCCTTCTTATTCCTTTTGAAACCAAACAGAACCCACACAAATTGGAATCAAAATTATCTATATGGAACCAAACCCAATTAGCATGCCAAACCAAACATTTGAGTTTGTTTTGGTTTGGATTAATCCTTTCTTATTTTTTTTATTTGATTCTTTACATATTTGTGTTGTGTATTTTAAAATTTAAATGTATGTCACATTGGAGAACTTATAAAATATTCTTATTCTTAAATTTGAGAAAAAAAAAATACTATTCCTATGCATCGAATTTGGTCTAAACCGATTTGCTCCAAACCATTCTAAACTGAATAAGTTTCCCATCCTAAACTGAACGAATTGATAATCTCAAGTTGGGTCGATTCAATTTACAAAGTAGGTTTGAGTTTGTTCATTGCTATTAGAAAAATTTTCACAATATATTTTAAATAAAAAAAATTAAAGATTAAGTGGAGATAATCAGGGTGTAAATCACCTATATTTTTTACGACCATATGTTACTTTGTTATGAACAAAATCATAAAACAAGGATCATAAAACATTAACATTATAAACACATAGAGATGTAAGATGTTGAATGTTGATTATAACATTGATAATACTTAATTGTAGCAACTGTTAGCAGGTTGTGTATGACAGGAAAACAACATGTCAAAGAGTGGTTGCACTAAATCATGATTGCCGCCTTGGACTCACGCGGTTTGTTTTTAGTCTGCCAATTTAGGCTAAACCTAATCCAAAAGAAATCTAATGCACAAAATAATTAATTAAACAATAAGCTGTTTTATTAATTAATCTAGTACGCAATATGGAATGTGAGATAATGTGTGACATGCTTATGTGAAATGTCATTTACAATATTACATGCCGATATTATAGTACTAATTGATAGTAAAATATATCTATATATGTAATGTGGGAGTTGGGCCATAAGATCTAGTTTTTTTGATGAGATATGTTGCTGTGTAAATTTTGTTCGCTCTTCATTACAAACCAATTTTACTTCATTGTATAGGTTTATTACTTCATTCTGTACGTAATGCATTGAAACTACTTGCTTCAAGTAGGTTTTGAAATGATTCAGCATATGCTTCGTTCGAATTCATTGACATGAGTTTTTACTTTATTCACATTAAAAAATGCAATTTATTCAAGTGAATTTATTACTTCATTCAGAAACGTTATTACTTCATTCCAGTAGGACTTCAAATGCTTCTACACATACTTCATTCATATAATTTATTATATTATTCCATGTGTTTATTACACCATATCAGCGTCGTAGCGGTGGTGATAGATATTGTAGAGAGAAAGAACGGCACGCAACGGCGAAACTGCATTTACGTACTAGAATGAAGTAATAATCCTATTATAATGAAGTAAAAACCTACCGGAATGAAGTAATATATTCTGGAATGAAGTTAAATATTCGTAACGTGTTAGTATGACTTATTTACCTTCGGATGAATAATAAAAGGCTGGTGATGAAGGAGAAAATAATTTATAAATTTTTGAATCTCATCCATAAAAAACTAGATCTAAAAACCCTAATTTGATATGGTTCGGTGGTTCGATCTTTAAGAGTGGGTTTGTGGATAATGGGACTCTGTAATGTGATACGCATAAATTAAATACTTAACTTGTTATAATTATTATATGTGGCCCACCTATGAAGTTGTATTATTATTATTATTATTATTATTATTGTTATTATTATTATTATTATTATTATTATTATTATTATTATTTTGACATTTAGTCCATAAAGCATTGTTCGTTTTACATCAATTAAGATATTGAGATATCATCGATATAATATTCACTTTAAAATAGTAAATTCTATTTAGCACCAAATGAGATACTAGTATGTAATCAAGTGGAATTCAAAGCTCAAGTACATATCTAATCACTTTGAAATTGGCTTGAATTTGCAAGCTTCCATGTTAAACTCAACCGATTTTTTAATCAGAGTTAATAAACCACTGATTATATTTATGACAAAGTTTTAGACTAAAGTAAATACACAAATCGCATGCGTTAAAAGAGTGCTAGAAAAGAGTTTTGAGTCAAACGGCGCCGTTCAATGGATTAGATCGTAGCTCAGGAAGGGGCCAATTAGGGTTTTGAATAAATGCGAAAACGTTAAAATAAAATGTGACTGACATAATAATTTGTTTCGGAAAAGCAAAAGGGTTTGAATGGTCAAAAGCAGAGGTTAAAGTAGAGCTGTAAATTAATTAGAAAATGATTATAATAATATTTATGATAATGAGATTTGATTGCTTTATTATATGCTTTCGGAGTCATTATCGTGTTGACTGACTGACCCCTCCCATCAAATAGCTGGCTGCCTATTCACCTTACCCTCATTCAAACATAATTCTGATAATTTTCAGGCGAAAATCAGCGGAAAAACAGGAATCGTTGATTCGTCGGGATATATTTTTTACGATTTCGGCGGTGGCTGATTCGATTCATTTCATTTTCTTCGGGTGCGTGTTTTTGGATCCGTGAGCTTTAGTTTTATTGTTTTTTTGTGATGCGTCACGGTATGAAAGTCTGAGTAGCTGAATAACTCTGCGTGCTTGGATTTGTGCGTCCCTCTCGTTTAATTTGTTTGAATTTGAGTTTCAATTAAAGGTCTGGGTGCATTTTTTCCGAACTTTAGCTGAAAATTGGTTGTGATTGATTTTGTTCCGTGTGGTTCCTTCTCGTGCTTGTTGTAGGCTTGTTGCAGGGATTTTTTGTGCCTGATTATTCTCGTATTCGTTGGTTTTGCGTTTGTGTTGGAACAAATTGGGAATTGTTTGGGAAGTTTCGTAAATTTGGTTTTTCTGGACTTTGTAATAGATGTCTTACTTCGTAGATCTCGATCTGATGCTACCGACCGGTTTTTTTCCGTTGTGTCTATGGAAGCTGCTGGGGAATTTTCAGCGTTGTAATATTAGAGATGCTCTGTACTTTTGAGTTACATTTGAGGTGTTGGTTCTGTGTTTATGAGTGTCTGTTTAGCTTCATTGTTCATCTATTTAGTACTACTACTTCATACACAAATATCCTTTTAAGTGGTGGATGTAGCTGTGTTGTTGTTGTTTGATGCAATTATTCTCAATTTTCGTTAGGTGTTTTGGGTGGAATTGTTGCAATTTCTACCTTGATGAAGATTTTGCTTAACCTTAGTTGGATTTCTTGCAGATAGGTTCTGGGCCTGCTTCTTTATCTTAGCCGGGCATAACTGGTGAGAAAGCCTGCCTCGATTGTTACTATTAAAAGTGAATGGCCTCAATTAGTGTAGCTCCTCCGAACGGTGTAAGAGATCCTGGTCGAAAGCCTGGTGGACTGGATAAGCTGCCAGATGAGATGAATGAGATGAAACTCAAGGATGACAAGGTACAAATAATTACAATAAAGTAGTCATTCTGTATGTTGTCACAAGCTGTTGCTTATAGATGTGCTAACTGCTAACTCTAACCCTATGTGATAGGATATGGAACCGGTTTACGTAGATGGTAATGGAACAGAAACTGGTCATATAATTGTGACCACAATCGGGGGCAAAAATGGCCAACCAAAACAGGTTAAATTCGATACTCAGTATTTGCATTATACTACTAGATTTGCTAAGTTTGTTATTTTCCTATTTATATATTATTCAATCCTTGTTTTTTCAGACAATCAGTTATATGGCCGAGCGTATTGTGGGGCAGGGATCTTTTGGAGTAGTGTTTCAGGTACTGTCTGCTGTGATGCCTTCTCCTTGCCCAGTGCAAGGAAAAACAATAGTTTCCATGCATTCGCAAATCAGAACACTTATTTATGCTAATGTTCTCTTTCAGGCCAAATGTCTTGAAACAGGTGAAACTGTTGCCATAAAAAAGGTTCTTCAAGATAAGAGGTACAAGAACAGAGAGCTGCAAACCATGCGTCTCCTGGACCACCCCAATGTTGTGTCTTTGAAGCATTGTTTCTTCTCAACCACTGAGAAGGATGAGCTTTTTCTTAACTTGGTGCTGGAATATGTTCCTGAGACTGTTCATAGGGTTATTAGACATTATAACAAGATGAGTCAGAGGATGCCAATGATATATGTTAAGCTTTATGCTTATCAGGTATACTTTGTCCCACTTGCATTGTATTGTTAGATTTCTACAAATGCCTGGATATTCTTTTTCAAATTTAAGTAGTTATGACTTTTTTCATAGGCTGAATCTTTTCTCTAAACCTAAATTGTCTTTTCATGGCAGATTTTCCGAGCACTTGCATATATCCATGGCAGTGTTGGAGTGTGCCACAGGGATATTAAACCACAAAATTTGTTGGTAAGTTTATTTTCAATTTAATGCATATGATAGCAAGTACTAACAAACAACTTACTTTTCAACCTACTGTCTACAGGTTAATCCACACACCCATCAGGTGAAGTTATGTGATTTTGGAAGTGCAAAAGTACTGGTGAGCACCATACCTTTCCCCTCCCTCTGTGAAGGCATCTTTAGGCTTCTTAACCTAGTAAGGTTATTTATGTTATTTGACTCAATATGTAGGTCAAAGGAGAACCAAACATTTCCTATATATGTTCGAGGTACTATCGTGCTCCTGAACTCATATTCGGTGCAACAGAATATACTACTGCCATTGACATCTGGTCTGCTGGATGCGTCTTGGCCGAATTACTGCTTGGACAGGTTGGTGACTGAACTACCATTTTCCTTCAACTGATTCTTGACGATGCTCTTAATTTGCTAAACAGAAGTTACATTTCTATTTCAGCCCCTTTTCCCTGGTGAAAGTGGAGTTGATCAGCTTGTTGAAATCATTAAGGTAATCATGGTTGATCTTTACTATGTTAATACTCCGTAGTACATTTACTTTGAAGCACCTGGCCTTCCATCTGTTAGATCACATTCATATTGCATTCACTGTCCATTATGGTTTATGTCTAAGCTAATGAATATGAATTTTAAACACTTCTTTGTATGTAGGTACTGGGTACCCCAACAAGGGAGGAGATTAAATGCATGAACCCCAATTACACTGAATTCAAATTCCCCCAAATTAAAGCTCACCCATGGCACAAGGTAATGACATTTAACTTCAATTTGTGTCGATGATGATGGTTTATGTACTTCTTGCATAGTTTGACAAACTTTTCTCATCTGCAGATCTTTCACAAGCGGATGCCACCTGAGGCCGTTGATGTTGTTTCAAGGCTACTGCAGTATTCTCCAAACCTGCGGTGCACTGCGGTGAGCATTACTTTATTTCATTACTTTATTTCCTGAATACAACCTTGTGCATTTACTGAAACATTGCCAATAAGCATGATTCATCCTGGAAGTGTGACCCCGAGTATATGATATTTTTGAAATTTTTGAAAGACATTGGCCTTTGCATGTGGTTTAAGTTTCTTTCGTAACAATTTCCTATCCATATACGACACTGCTAATTATTGTTCTCAATTGAGTTGAAAGTGAAGAGGATATTATTGGATCGTCAAGATTCTCTTTCATTTCTATGGAAAGTGTTGAAAATCATTCTCATAATCATCTGCAATGTTTGTTTTTTTATAATACAGTTGGAGGCGTTAGTCCATCCATTCTTTGATGAGTTGCGCGATCCGAATGTTAGACTACCTAATGGGCGGTTTGTTCCGCCATTATTCAACTTTAAGCCACATGGTTAGTCATCCTTCGTGCTATATCCAGTTTTCATCTCCCTAATGGTGTGGTATACGTAACTGTATCTAACTCGTTCCTCCCGGTTCCATTAATCAGAGCTCAAGGGCGTCCCAGCAGAGTTATTGGGGAAGCTGATCCCTGAGCATGCAAGAAAGCAATGCGCGTTCCTTGGATTGTAATATGTAAAGTGCTACTACTACTACTACTACTACTTTGAGACTTGAAATATGTTTCTAACCTCATTGAAGCGATGACCTCTCTCCCCTTTCTTCTCTTGGTATTCAGGTTTCTTGTATTTATTAAAATTTGATTGTAGCAGAGAACAAGAAGGTTTTATTATGTACCTGACCATTTTTTTTGTTTTTATTATGATCGACGAAACTGTAATAGTTGAAGTGAAGAAGCTTACTTGTGTTGTGTTGCCCTTGGCGCTCTGAGAGGTCGCTTTACTTTTGCTGTTGTAAATGTATATATATGAAGAGAAAATACTTGGATTAAATTAGTTTAGCTTTTTCTATCGCCTGCCTGGTTCACAAGAAGAATTTTTTTGGTTCATGGGATGATGAATCACCAAAGTAAATCCACATTAATGTATTTTTATCTGAAAAAAATTGATTTTCTATCTATTTTCTGTTACAATTTGGTACTCCCTTTGTCTCATGTTACTTGAGGCGTTTCTAAAAGAATTAGCATTGGGCGAGGATAATTGCTTCCTCTATTCTGCTTACTATAGTAGGAGTAGTACTCTAATCATTTCAACCGTATCTTGTTACACTCTATATTACCTAAAGCGAAATTGTTATCACAATTGAAACTATATTTAATATAGACTGGATCAAATTATCCATATTTGACAGTGCATATGTAAAACAACAAATCTTTTGAAATAAACTAGTAGGCCCTACTACTAGTTTATTGTTTGAAATACTAACCTTTTGAAGAACATGTAGACGGTTCAAAAAATCTTTTGGATTTGACAAATTTTGCATGGAAATCAGTGGCGCTCTGACATTTATTGTTTGAAATAGTTGTTTGACCAAATATCAAGTAGTTGCCGACTAGTTGAAATAAACTAGTAGGCCTTACTACTTAGTAATTAAGTGAAAAAAAAATAATTTCAACCTATTCGTAATGACGTGTCACTGATTTTCATACAAATATTTTGAAATCTAAGGATTTTTGTCCAGCTTAAAATTTGGGGATTTATAACACATTCTGTAGAGTGATTATCTTTATTATACGCACTGTCAAAACATAAGTATTTTGAATTTTCAACCTACAACGTATAGCATTTTGGAAACAATAGTATATATATGGACTAAATTTGCATTTTATCTTTAGCTTTTTCCGTTGGTAAAGTTGAAAAAGGTAAAAAATGGGTGGAATAGTTTTTTGTAAAGTGGTATTCAAGTGTGACATTCTTAATCATGTACTAGTGGTGCTTGTTCTATGTTTTCATAATTCGAACTCAAGGTAAAAGTTATTTTTTTTTGAAACCAGTCCAGAATTGTAGATTTGAAGTTTGATCCTAATAACGTTTGAACCAGACAACACACGTTACATACGAATTGAGGCATAAGTTCTTTTACTATTACACTCAATATTAGTACTTCTCATTTATGTTAGGAATTTGTGACTGATCACTTTTCTACAAAAACCTATATCATGAGATATTTTGAACTGAAAGTAATTCACCTTCGATGATGTTCACACTGTGAATGTGAAAAAGAATCATTATACTAAAAAATCATAGTAGATCAAAATGAAAAGTGAGTACATATTCTCAAATTTACATACAAACACACTTAACACAAGAAAAGGGAAGTGCAAAACTGTGTAGCTTTGGGCGGTGAAGAGCTCTGTCATTCTGTCAATGTCGAGTTTGAAAAATAAAATAGAAGTCAATCTAAACCAATAACTCTGTAATTGTATGAGTTGTCAATATTGCCACATTTACAAGAAATGGAAACGTGGTCCTCGTATATAATGACCAATAATTGATGTAATTATTATTATTATTATTATAATGACCAATAATTGATGCAAATTTTTTGGAGGAGATTTCGCTGGTACAGGCGTATACAACCATATTATGCGTCAGAATCTTATCTAACTACATGATAAGGCTAAATTGATCTCGTTTCTGATTGGGCCTTGCTTTTTTGTGGACCTTTTGAGCAGATCATACCCAACAATATTTATGAAAGGCAATTATTAATTCGAGAATTTATAATTGAAAAGGTAGAACGGACACAAATTTTGCATTCTCTCATTCCATTTGAAAGATTAATAATTTCAAAGATCTTCATAACTCATGGAGTAATAAAGAAAATGGAAATTCTGATGGAGAAAATCAAATTGGACTTCAATTAATTCATTAAAAACTCAATCAATAAACACAGGCCTATCAATCATCTATGTTAGGATAATGACATACTATTATAACTATAATAGTGGCACTTAAAAATGAAATAAAACACAAAACAATATCCGAACTAAATATAAACGGCTTTTCCCCTTTTCATTTTTTTCACATATTATTTTTAATATTGCTTTTTTATTCAACATGTTAAAATTCAATTACAAATATTGCTATTAGGAAATGAAATCAAATTATTGGCAGACACTATTTTATTCTAACACACACCGACTCACGCAATAAGCATGTAGTAATAAAAATATACTACTCCCTCGTCCCAAATAATTTGATCAAGTATTCCATTTCGGGCCGTCCCACATAATTTGTCCTACTTCACTTTTACCATTTTTGGTAGTGGACCCCACATTCCACTGACTCATTCCTACTCACATTTTATTATAAAACTAATGCTTTAAAAGTAGGACCCACGTTCCACCAACTTTTTCAACTCACTTTTCATTAGATTTCTTAAAATTCGTGCCGGGTCAAAGTGTCCCAAATTATCTGGGACGGAATGAGTAATTATCACGCGATGTCTATATAATAGTAATCCATAACGTAATCATATGACATCACATATCTTACGTTACAAAGGTTGGAATCAGTCCACTTTCAACTCTGCACAATTTTCAAAACTATCATAGTCAAATTCTCCAACTATAAATTCTACATTCTCGCCCCCATCTCTATCCCAACAACTCTTCTCGACACAATTAGCTGAATTTTTGTTTCATTTTTTGTCAATTAATAATGGAAACGAGCAAGAACTGCACAGCCCCTTACCGCAGGGAAACAGAGGAGGAGGAAGACGAGGACGAGGAAAATATGGAGATATTTGTGGCGCTGATGAGGAATTTCAGGAACAAACTGCACCAAGTGCAGCAAAACCACAGTAGCAAGAGAAAGAGGTCGTCAACATCAGCTGGCGGCTGGGCGCCGGCTTTCAAGCTAGAGGACTTTACCGCCGACATACAGTTTAAGAAGCCCACGCCGCCGTGTATAATTAATAATAATGTTGCAAATGTGGACATAAATAACGGACGTTTGCTCCCACCAGATCCGCCGTCTTATCCAAACCTTAAACTCAGACTTTGAGTTAGGCCGTGCAGTTTTATCATGTTTTTTGTTTTGAATTTTACTACTCCATTTACTATGGCCAATGGATAACAGAATAAATATTTTTCCCTTGCTTGTTATAATTAATAGCTAAAATTTCTAAAAATAAATTAATTGTATCCAAATTTTAATTTTTAATCTAATTTATTATATTGTTCGTAAAAAGAAATTTTAGCTTACACAAATTTGGAGATGGTCCAAATTTCTTTGGACGATAACTCAAATTGTGGAGTTCAATTGATACTTCGAAGGTAACGTTGGTTTAAATGATACACATATTGTTTATTATTGGGTTTGTCATAAAAAATGGTAAAAGATCTGTAGTTACCAAAATTCTCTTTCTTTGTGGAATTGGGATTCATGTACATTGTACTACTATTAGGAAGCTTTTGTTGACAGCTTTCGATCAAACCTCCGGAAAATAAATTATTAGCCAAGAATATCTAGACAGCCAAATTAAAAAATAAAAACACAAAATTTTATACTTACATTCTTTTTAGCAAACCAAATGTTTTGTATAATTCGTGTACTAACGGACAATCAGGACTTCTCTTATTACTTGATCAAATGATTTAATATTGATAATGAACTGTTTGTCTGATTGAAAAACTAATTTCTAACTACGAAGATATTGTAAATTTGAGCGTGGGCTTGGGCATGGGCATGTGCTTCATGCTTACTTCAATCAATGTGTTTCACATGGGCCGACTCTAAATGGGCTAAGTAGATTTGGCAGGGCCCATCATAGCTCAAATTGGATCAGATGAAAGCCCATTTCACATCTTCCCTTAATTTAATTTTTCTAGTAATCCAATGGAGTTCCAATGCATACTCTTTTGGTTACAACCTACACGGATTCACGCAATCAAGTGACCCGAACCGTTCGACCTATTGATTGAAGGGCAACTTTTATACGAAAAATATTATTTTATTTTTAAAATTAATCTCAATATATATGTTATAGTAATCAACTTCACATTTTATTAACTTATTTTTAGTTAGATTTTATTATTATACTAATCTATAAAATTAATATCATATAATACTTTTTTATGATATTATGAGACACATATTGGTAGACGAAATCCCATAAATTCATTTTCTTTTACATTTCTTAAAACTCGTATCATGTTAAAATGAGACACATATTGGTAGACGAAAGGAGTACTTTTTTATAGATTACATTTAATGGGACCACTATTAAATATTTTCATGGGTGTATGGTTTCTCTTTGCTTTAGCTATATGATTTATTCAGTGAAGACGACAAATGTAGCGATGAACCTAACTATCTGGTATGGGAATGGAGAGGTTTGGAGAAGAATTTTTGGTGGTAGAAAGTTAAGCAACTATCACAATCAATTATTCAATTATTCAATAAGCACATTTATCACAATATCAAATCCGAGAGGCATTTGAAATCTATTATTAAAGATAGAAAGTAATTGACTTGTACTACCACCAACTGCTATTATTACAGAGTGAAGTTAAATCCAATGAACATAAGCTTAGTTTTATCTAGGGGAGGGGG
The DNA here is from genome assembly GCF_029641045.1 of Salvia hispanica. Classification (NCBI taxonomy): domain Eukaryota; kingdom Viridiplantae; phylum Streptophyta; class Magnoliopsida; order Lamiales; family Lamiaceae; genus Salvia; species Salvia hispanica. The sequence goes on from NC_142694.1 coordinate 6,842,114, forward strand.
CATCAATCGAATGGGACCTAAATAAACATATTATTGTTTCAATCTCAAAGCATAAGAAGCATCACAAAATTTACTCGTATTTAATAATTAATTACTTCTAAACTGATAAGCGAACTCATATTTCATCTTCAATTTTTAACTGAATAGACACACAGAGGCTTTAGTTCCTACCAAACTTATTTTTTTTAAAATCTTCAAAATTCATCTAATTTTATGTAAATTCTCATACAAAATCAATTTAATAATCTGAATCTACTAAAAATTATATTCTCAAATAAAATTTTAAATTTATAGCCTCTATCAATTTTTGTCTTCCACGTGTGAATTTGGTCGGTTTGTATTCACCACAAACAAATATTCCAAACAATAACAAAACTCCATATTTTCATGATCATACATTCAATCTAATCAAAACTGCAATAATCCACGGAATTTCCTGAATAGTAGTGTTATTGCATTCTATTTTGATGTAATAAGCCAATTCTAGATTGGACTATAGAGAAATATAATTGAGGTGGCCGACCTTCACAACAGACAAAATATTCAAAAAAATTACTCCTGCATTCTACTTTTATCCTTGAAAATCGGCTTGTGCTTTTGTTTGAAAGCGAACAAAGATTGTATGATATGATTAGAAAAGAGTTGTAATCTGCTACCACTACCATAGTCAATGCTCTTCATACCACAACATTCTCTTTCTTGTTTGCAATCAACAACGTAGGACCCTTTTCATCTTCAACTCTATTTTGTAACCCTTGCTTTGCGTTGTGGATTCAACTGTTACTTTGCTAAAGGAAACCCCTTTCTTCAAACTATTTCCCTTTTTTATCATCTTTTTTTTCCTGCTTACTGACATGATTGATGGTTAATGAGTTAAGTGATCAAGGAACTAAAACACATGCTAACATCATGGATTAATGATGATTAAGTTTGAGTTGAGTTAAGGATGCATATGGATTTTTATGTCTCGCATTTTCGCCCAATCAAATATCGACATTTAACTTAGAAAAAAAAAATCGAATTGAATTGAATTGAATTATATAGAAATACAAATTTTTAAAGGAAATGAATCTGAATCGAACCGAAATGTCTGATAATCCAATACCTTTATTTTATAATCAAATCCAAACCAAACTGAAAGTCCAAAAACTTTCAAAATTCCAAAATAGAACGCTATATGCATGTAGAATATTTGATTTTGAAATTTGATATTTTGATCAGTTAATCAGATTCTGACATTGCATGCTGTTAATCAAATTTTGTGAAATGTAGATTTAAAGACAGAAATAGGAAAATAAGTCTTCATTATGCTATTCAACAAACTTACTATTTCCAGCATTTAAGGAATCAATGTAAGGTTAATTATACAAGAGGTCTCCCCTCAATGAGGGGAGAGTTTTTTACAATAACATAACCAAAGCAAAGCTCTAAGAAAACTCTTGGACAGCTCTATCGCTCGGATAAAGGCGCCCGCGTTTTTTCTCACTGGTTTGAAGTTGAGTTATGTGGACTCATCCCCAGATTAGACGCCCCAACTTCTCCGGTCTTGGGGCTGTAAGGTCCTCTTGGAGTTCTCCCGCCTCTCAGCTCGTTTACACGTGGGCTGTATGCTTTCTCAGAGAGACGGGGGCTCTGCAGCTTCATGTCCTTAGCTGGGGTAGATGACGAACTTGTGACCTTTGGACTGCAGATATGCTTGATCTCACCACGACTCCTTGTGATGATCCCGTCTAAGATCTCTCCTCCATCTGCAAAGGAGAGCCTCGACCCGAGTTCTCCCTCCTGCATAAGAATTCAAGAACATAAATATGCAGCTTCCTAACTCCTAAGCAAGGTTTCTTGTTAAATCAAAACAAAAAAATAAACTCAGATCTTCAATAATCTTATTTTTATTATATTTTCTTGATAAACTCTTAAAACAAATGGGAATAACAAAGATAAAGAAATGAATTAGCCATAATAGTATAATTTAAAAATGTTTGAGAAAAGAGACTCTTTTATAAAAGTATAGGTGCAAAGGAGTTGAGAGAATGATGATATACACCTGTGGGATGTTGAATGGCACGGCCGGAGCCTCTTCATAGTCCGCGGCGTCCAAATCTTGAAGATGAGCGCCTTTGAAGAACTTTGGCAGTGCGTACTGCCTCACGGGGACTAGAAGCATGATAAGGAGAGGGAAGAGGACCCCTGCAATCGGAACCCATGTGATCCCGAAGCAGAGAAGCAAGTACGTCAATTGGAATAGGGTGAACATCGCAATGGTCTTGAAAGGCACAGTCTCGACAAATGAGGCGTGGTATTCCTCCAAAACCCTATCAGTTCACAAAAAGGAGGCTAGTTAGTTCAGAGATTTAGAAATAACCGATTCTTGAAATCACGAGACGAGGAAAATAAAACAGACTTGTATCGCCTTCCCGGTGCAGTGAAGAGAAGTAGGATCCTCTCCCAGAACTGGTTGCCGGGTAAGCTCTCAATGGCCATGAAAGCGAAATATCCCCACAGCACGGAGGTGGGGATCATTCTCAAAGCGGGCATTGCAGCAACGCACCCTCCAACCATGGTGGATTGCAGCAAGTTGCTGAGACGTTGTTCTTTGACCTCGATGGGGAGCAAATCGTCAATCTCCTTCTCAACATCGAAAACTGTCTCATCCACGGGAGCATCAAAGCTTCCCATGCTCGAGGCCAGCTGAATTGTGGACTCTTTCAGTTCCTTCAGACCCTGATGAGTAGTAAATAGAATTTTAATGTTGGCGCATTTGTAACTACAAGGATCAATGCAGTAAATACGAGAAAAAGTGGAGGGAAATAGCATACAGTAGTTGATGGCTGCTGGTAGATGAGTGGAGTCTGCATTTGCTGATAAGCTTCTTGCATGTTTCCATACAATTGTGCCAAATTTGAGTTCTTTTGAATGCTTTCACGTGCTGTGGCAACGAGCCGATTCCTGAGTAACTGCATTATTCGTAATATAAGCTTTAGAGAACAACTAAACGTTACAAAATCTGCAAGAGGAGCACTAAGATGGGGGATCACCTGATGTTTGAGAGTGGCTAGGCTTTTCGTATGCATTGGCGACTGCGGAATTACACCGTTTGATGGAGGGATGCCTAATAGACCGCACATTAACGTCTGACAGAAAAGAAACATGCGAAATGGATCAGGAAATGAATACTACTCGTATATCAAAAAATACGAGTACAAGTCTGATCTACTAACCAAAAAACCGAGTAGTAGTAAATCATAATGGAAGGAAGGTGGCTTTCTCAGATTGAATTCACTCTGCTGAGCCAACTGAGACGCGACACTGTGGTCAAAATAGTAAAGGACTGCAATCATCGTTGCAGGAATGAAAGCTCCAAGTATGTAAAGGATCGGTACATTTAGCATATCCTGAAAAAGTATGAGTACATTCAGCATATTTTCGTGTTGTATTGGAGAATTGAGGTATTATGTTAAACTAATTTAGGTGAATTACCTTTATCACTGTCCAATTCTCGTATGCACCCGGTGACCACGGATTTGGGCTGGAGAGACGTCTTGGAATTCCTTCCGGAACATTCTTAGAAGGAATATATGAAACTGCTGTCCACACCAACACCATCAGTGGCACTCCGTAGTCTGCTATAAGGCTCCTGAGCGAACCTGCAAGGAGACAGTAAGCAAGCAATCGTGTTAAAAGTTCGCCTCAAAGACTCTCTCGTTTGTATGACAATAATACTAACCAGACCCGTAACGCCATGATCTAGCTTTTCGGCTTCTCAGTGCAGTTAGCAGTAGACCAAAGGACAGCACTAAAGCAAACATGCCATTAGCAAACCGCCATGAAGTCATGAAAGCGGGTAGGCTCGTGTCTGCCCTTTTTGGTATGCGAAACTCATCCACGATTCCCTAACACAAGTAATATTTTAGAAGCTGAAATTACAAAATTCAAGAAAAGGGGTTTATATGCGTTATCCTTACTTTGATTGCTTGCTGCATAAAGAGCATGGCGATGAGCATACCAAACAATTCCCCGGCCAGACGGGTGAATCTGTTGATGATGGAGCAGGCTCCAAGAATAGCCAACAGGAACAACAGAGCTGCAGTCCAAACACACACCCTGCGTTTTTGTTTACACGTAAAGACATTAGTCAAACAACAACAACAACTCAACTCAAATAAAACAAGAATCACCACAAAATCCATAAAATATGTGAGACGAAGGAGCTCACCATCCAGTCCACGCGAGAAACAACTCACGGCCCAAGTCGGACCTTTGCTTAGCAAAGTTGAACATGAATGTGTACATTATCACAGTAGGCTCAGCAACTCCAAGAATCAGCAATGGCTGCCCGCCAATTATTGAGTGTATGATGCCACAAACAGCAGTGGATGCTAAAGTCTGAACAGCAGTTAAAACCCCCTCTGCAATTTTTATAATTCAACTCTATCAACACATCATCAAACTCAAACACCAAGAAAATGAAGTCTTGCAAGATCCTTTAACAATATAATCAATGCAACAATTTCTTTGAGTTAAATCATCTATACCCTCGACATACAAACAAATTTCAACATCTCTAAACTTATTTACAACCACCCCAAAACATGAACAATCAAGAATATGTAATGTAATGGTGAATAAGGGCAGATTGAATTGAATCTAACCAGTGCTTCTCTCAAGCTGCTCCCCAAATGAAATAACTGGAATGGCAGAAGCAAAGAATATGTATGTGGTAGGAGCCAGGATCCTGCAAATCAAAAACACAATCACAACTAACGAAATTGCAAAAATCCCCTAAAAAATTCAAGAAAGTGAAAGGCATACCTGAAACCAGCCTTGAATCCACCACTCCAGTCTTGCTTGTAGCAACGCAGCCGGTTATTAATGTCATTCTTAATCCCACGAAAGGGCACAAATGATTCCTCCATTTTCAAATAAAACTCGCTCACAAAGTATTTTCTTCAAATTTCAGAGGAAAAAAAACAGCTGAAAAAGGGCTATGGGAGAAACTGCATTGCCATTGAATGCATCAAAGAGGAATAGGATTAAGCAGGTTTTTGCCCAATGATTTACATAAAGTGTGTAAAACTAATCACCCCTTCAAGTATCAACAAATGCCAGCACTCCTCTTGATTGATAAAAATGTCAGCTTTTGACTATAAGCAATATTGGAGATTAAGAAAAGAGCAAGAATGAAAGAAGAGAGTAGACAAGTGCAATGAAGATTTCAGAAAACGGGTAAGAGTAAAACACAATGTGATTGTGAGCGCGCTAAGAGGAGAGTGGAAGATCCCAAATATATAAACGGAGTGCGTGTGTGTGTTTGGGAGAGAGAGAGAGAAGCGGGTCAAAACGTGAGCTCAAAAGGGATCTGCAGTATTATTGAACAATGCACCTTACATACTCTATCACAACATTGTATATAGAGTTAAACGAATTGAATAAAATAAAATAAAAGGTCTACAAAATGAAGAGGAGAGGGAATACAGTTGGAGACTAGCTGGCGGTGGCAGTCTTACATCTTAATAGGCACTGAAACAGAGTCACCTATCAACACAACTAAGCTTTTTCCTCCCATTTTCATTATCCTACATATGGAATATTGCGAAATTCAATAAATTCAGTTGTGATCGGATAAACAATGATGAAATACCAATTTCATTTAGTAGCAAATTTAATGTCAATTTAGTCATCCAAATCCCAAGATATTAAAATTCCTATATCTCGGGGCAATTTCAAATTTTCAATATAATATCTCAGCCATCAACTATTAATCTGTCATAAATTTTAATACTATTAAAGTGATATAGATAAAGAAAGTTTAATAATTGAAACACATTATAGGAAAAAATTTACAAAAGTAGGAGGACATTAATTTCTGTGGAGACTTGATTGCTAGAATGAGTCAGAGTTAGTGAAGCAAATCTGTTGGACTTGGAATTAATTACTCCTCAGCATAATTCATGACATCAGCTTGCGGTGAATATGTCTCTGCCACAATTAAATTAATAAGCAGCACAGTAGTAAATAAAAAAAGAAAACATACATACGTAGAAATGTAGCATGACAGCAAAACTGTCATAATCAAACCGCGTACATGCATATACCAATAGTCTGTCTAGCCACTATTTTAAACTCAATCATTTTTTTAGACATCTTTCCACCCACCTCTTTATTTATTTATTATTACCAATATTTTTTTTCTGTAAAGGTTGACTTTTTTATTAATCTATTATGGTTCCAATTTGAAAAAGAATTCATAGTATATGTTTAGTACTCCATCTATAAAACAAAGATAGTTATTTTTATTTATTATAAGTAGAGTTGCTTGATTCATAATTGAAAGCAAATTAGAGTTAATAATTAAATGAAACCATCACTAGAATCATTCGTCTGCCATGTGTTTGTTAAATTGTTTGTTAGGAGTTAGAACCCTTATAGTTTCTTGAGATATTTCCTCATTATTTTACGTTCTATACAGTATTTAGATAAAATCAGGATTATAATATTTTTGGTAATTTTGGGACTGATTATATGGTATGATCTTTGTCCCGACTTGTAACAAATAAATTGAATTTAAACATGAGTTGCAAAAATGATATGACACGTAATTTTTTTTTATCAAAGCCCGAATTCAATATGGATGTTTTGATTTATTTTTAATATTATCAAAATGACTATTTTCCTACATAAAAATGACATTCACTTTGATGCTCAAGTGAAAAATGATTTTTCTATACAATTTATTCAATAAATCAAAAGATAAGTTCATTTTTTTAACATAGATCAAAGGGAAGATCATAAACTATAATTAATCATAATTTTGAAGTTTATTTACGACTCTGAATATGCAATGAAAAGACAAGAGGTACAAAAGGAATTCCTAATACGCCGACTCACAAAAGCAAAAAGTATATATTGTTAAAAAAAATGATTTTTATTTATTTGGCAAAAGGGCCTTCAAATTTTAAAGTTTGAGGAAAAATATGTCTTTTCTAAATATCATTTTATAAGTAAACTAATTATTTCATTAAATAATCTAAAAAAGGTTGCTTCATCATTCGACTGATTATTACTTCCATTAATAGTCTAATAAAAGGAACGGTGGAGTGGAGAAGCATCTTATTAATTAGCAGCGTCACCACAATTATTCGATTCATTTTGTCCATGCAAAAACAATTCAAATAAAGTGAAAAGGAAATAAAAACAAAAAAATGTTTAAGGTATTAAAAGAGGGTGCATAAGGAAGTGGAAAATTAGATCGCAAATAGTACAATGTTTATAATATACTATTAGCATGCTAAAAAATGGTGGGCAAGGGGAATCTCGTTTTGATTCAAAAGCATCACCAAAAAAAGTGTTTGATACATAAACCAGAGATTCGGATTCATAATATAATATTCATAGTTCCAAATATTTTAAATTATTTTAGCTGAATTATTTAGAACAATTGTTTCAAGTAAGGATGAATAAATATCTAAATTATTCATACCCACTCAGTGTATTAGAGATATTTTTTTCAAAAAAGTTTAATGTTTGCATTAGAAATTAAAAGCGTTTATTGGAGTTTGAATTTGTGGAAATTTTTATCATACATAAAATTAGGTGGTTTAATTGATTTATAGGAAAACATAAACAATCAGTAGATTTGTAGCCATTTAACCTTATTATTTCCTCATCATATATATGAAGCTCATTTATTTATACAAGATTCTTAATCTTCAGCTTCTTAATGCAGCAAATGCTTCTAATTTCTAAACCTAATCTAATGATCAATTGAGTGGTTCGATTGATTTATGAATGTGCAATTCCCTTCAGAGAGAAGAAACCATTCATTTAGCAAGCAATTATTGACTTCATATTAAAAGTTAAAGCTGTCATTCATAATAACTATTGCATCCATTAATAAAGGAAAACATAGTCAAACAAATGATATTAACTGAACCAATACTTTTTTTTTTAAAATTTAATTTTTCCTACTTTATCAACTATTATTAATACCTTCAAATTTGGACACATTCTGTTTTGCTTTCGACTTTCAAGGTTGTCAAGGCACATTTTTTAGAAAAAAATTGATCCCACTAATCTCCATGTCATGTATAGACCCATTTGCATTTACTTATCCTATTTTGTGATGTTTCATATGTATTTCATTTCTATTTATTTTTTGAAATTTCAATTTCTAATGTTTCATTAAACTAATGAGTAAGTATTAATTAAGGTGAACTTTGGCGGTTAGGTTGTTTATTCCATAGTAAGGATATGTAAATTTAGTCAAACTTCAATTTTTAATACTAATAAATGTTAATTATGGCTCATTATATAACTATAGATTTTATTTTTACAATATACACTATATTATTAAATTCACAAAATTAATAATGAAACATGATCAATACTGAATCATAAGAGACTCGAGATGTATAATGTGACGAATTTATTCAACCTATAAGTGGATTTTGGTTTTTAAAAAGTGGATTAATTTTTACACATGGGCTCGAACCAAGTTAAAATGTAGACATATATCTAACTAAACAAACATAGATTTATTTTTGTATGATACTCCCGAGTTTGTAAAAGCATATTAAGTGCTCTAAAAAAACATACATATTTTTTTTGCAGATAATATTAATGCTTATTTTTTCCTTTGCCAAATTCTATGCAGCTAATGATGTTATTTTGTGTATCTCGCTTCTGAATTTGATTTACTAACTTTTGAAAGGTAGAATCGAATGATTTTGTCTGGCACCAAAAACTCTTTTAAAATTCATAGCAACAAAATCATTGAGAGATTTGAGGCTGAGAAAAAAACCACGAAATAAATGACGATAATAAAAGAAATACTTATAATAATCGTGAGGTAGTTCAATTTTCATCTCAACCATTGGCCAATGTGTATGGCCCCATGTTAATCTTTGGAGTTCTTTAATATATTTGAGAGTTGGCATGCTAATGCTTCAATTTGATCCATCGCTATTTCAATATTTCAAATCTCAAGTGTTTTAAACTCTCTTTCTTTTAGAAATGTGAATGATTGCTAATAAACATGTTAGTGAATTATTAAGGTCAATTCTCTAGAATAGTCATCACTGGACTAGAAGAACAAGAATAATAGTGTAATACTAATCAGCTATTAATGGTCCTACGAGAAATAGGCCTAATTTTGACTAGGCCCAAAACAAATGGGTTTGATTTTTAAGAGAGATTGCAGCCCAAAAAATGATTAAAGAAAAGAAAAATGCGGTGAACGTGGATCGAACACGTGACCTTCAGATCTTCAGTCTGACGCTCTCCCAACTGAGCTATCCCCGCAACTTGTTTTTTGCTTTTAATTCTACTTAATTGTTTTTGCTCTAAGTGCTAAATACACAATTTCTAATTAATTTAAATTTAAATTTTATTTTATCTTCACGATTTATTCTAAAATGAAAAATGACTAGCATATTTAAATATATACGAGTATAAACAACAAATCATCCAAGCAAGTTGTTGATCCAACTAATTAAGACTTGTTCGATCAATTAATCATCTTCAGTTTAGCAGTAGAAATTAGTTATTGCAGAAGAAGTTAAATGGAAGGTTTGGAGTGGAATATTTAGTGGACAAGATTGCAGAGGCAACAATAGTATTAGCAGCCTCTGTGTAATGCACTCCATCCCAACTCACGTACGGCCCCGCACCTTCCTCACATAGGTCGAACCCTGCATCCCGACACTTTTTCTTTGGATCGAAGTTGTAAGGCACTCCACCATGTCCACAACATGCCATCAATGGATTCGTTATACCTAAATATTGCCAACAACTTTTTTTTCATATATTCGATTTTGGATATATATTTTGTTCACTGCTAGTTATATTTTGTATGATGATGACTCACTCACCGTAGGTAGATGAGTTTGCAATGAGATTGTACTTCATAGAGTAGACATCCACGTAGACAATAGTCACGTTTTTCATATGATCGCGCAGTTGTTGGCAAAGATGGCGCAATTGGGAGTTGAACGCTTTGGAAGCTTCGTTCATGGAGGCGATGCAACCGTATTGGTCTACTTGGGAGGCGTTTGGTTTAAGTGATCCGAGTTTTTCAGGCAGGCAGCCTAGCGGCCCGGTGTTGTGCACCCACAAATTCTTCCCACCGAGTCTGTATATGGCCTATATTGCAATGTACAATGAACTCACATACTATCCGTTTTGTTGAAAAAAATTACTAATAAAAAGAAAAAAAATATAGAGTAGTTGGCTCTTACAATTTTACTCTTATAATTACAAATATAACAATCACACTCTCCTCTTAGTGGTGAACTGATCACAGTTTTTGTCTTCAATTCAGAATCAGAAAGCTTATTAGTCGTGAATGATCCTATTTTGTCTATAGTCTATTAATTTACGACTAAGAAGCTTTATGATTATGAATTATCTAATTTTGTTGACAATTCACAACCCCGAAGTTTCTTCATTGTCAATTACCCAATTTGCCGGTGGTAGTTCATAAATCACGAAATCAACATTGTTTTGTATACCATTTACAACCACAAAGCTTATACTTGCGAACAAGGCTAGCTAATACACAAGTTAAGGTTGAAATACTCGTACTTTAACCCAAAAATAACTAATTTCATAACTTATTCACTATTTCATGGAGTATTTTTAATTAGAATAATAGTCATTTAAATCATGAAGTTTGGTCAAATTCTAGTCTGTCCAATTTTGAAATTAGAAGTAGGAGTATTATATTGTGAACTTTTAAATTTTCTCAATTGTTTCATCCATGCATAAATTAACGTTTGTTGATGATGTTAAAAGCGACAATATTTCAATAAAATAAGAAGAGAAATTAGACAATAAAGGAATACAATAAAACAAAGAATGTTTATAATGAAACATAATGATTTGAATATCATTAAAAGACAAACATTTTGTGCATGAATGAGACAATTAAAAAAAATTGAAACTTAGTGATGTAATCTTCTAACTTCAAAGTTCATGGGACAGACTAGAGTTTAACCAGAATTCATTATTTAAATAGTTATTAGTAACCCTTTTAATTATAATAGCAAAATAGATACTGTATTTGATAGCTTACCAACATAGCCTCCTTAATCTCTGAGATGAATGAAGGGATCTTTTGGAGAACTTGGTCGTACGGAAAGTTGTTGAATGCAGCCGTGAGATCATTCTGGCCTATGTCGATCATGTAGAGGGCGTTTTTGAATCCATCTTCAGCTACACGTGCTTTGGAATGGCGGCGGAGAATGAGAGTGTGATTTCGGAAACGTGTGAATTGATGAATTTGAATGTTCAAACTGAATGGAACGTGCTTAGGGAGAGTGGCTGCGCCTCCAATCGCGAAATTTGCTCCGTTCCAGAAATCTGCCTCCAATGATTCCAGACAAGGACTCAGGTATTTTGATTTCACATTTTCACCTGTGTTTTTAGATTTGTGAGACTATTTTCCATAGAACGAAAGAATATGCTAATTTGATGATTTTAGTAGAAATTTAAGGAAAAAAAAATATAAGCCACTATTAGTAGCTTACAAAGGAAGTCAATGATGAGGCGGCCGTCACACAGGCGACCGATGGGGCGATGAAAGAAGGCGCGGCCGTCGGGATATCCGAAATCGTGTCCCACGGCCGCAGAAAGGCCGCCGGTGTCTGAATTCGAATCGCCGAAGTTGAATATCACTGGTTTCCGCTTACTGCACTGTGAAGCAGCCAGCATTGATAATGTGATCACACATGCTATGAATATGCCATTTTTGGATTTCATCTCTTTTACTTTGTTCTTATGAGAAATGGAAGACCTTAATATATAGAGAGAGGAGCAAATTGCATTTGTTACAAATTACTACTACTATATGGTTAGATGGGAACGTGACACCTTCTCCCAATAATCAATATGGTTGTCACTATGCAGGGGACGAATATTGCATTTTCTCTTAAACGACTAATTAATTCATAGTATAAATCTCAATCTGTTTGCTATTATAAGTTGATGGTCACAAACCTAAATATGGAAGAATATCCACCAACGCAAACTCTGTTTCATTTTCTTGAAAAAAAAACAAGGTTATTTCCTCATCCCTTTGTGTTTTTATTTTATGGTCTTGGTGCTTTTTGGGTCGTTGGAAGAAGGTCTTGAGTTGTCGTGATCACGTGTGTCTCGGATTTCACATATCCATCGGGAAGACTATTAAACAACGGATCGCATGTCAGGCTAGGGCCGGGGCCGGGCAGTAGTCTTTTTTCTCAAATAGGTTTGAATTGCAGTGGGTGGGTTATCAGTGTGATTTATATGGAACACACGATTAACCATTATCTTATTAGGAAAATGAATTTGATTAAAAATTTAAAAATGGAATATAGCCCAAATAAAATGGGCCTGGTTTTAGAAAGGTGGATGCAGCCCAAAAAAGAAAAAAAAGAACCAAAAAAGAGGCGCCATCGTGATTACTAGTTTTAATTATAAAACCTTTTTATTTTATCGTCCTATCTCCTAAATAAAAATTTTTTAAAAAATAAGTTTTAATACATAACACTATTGATAAAATAAGAAAGGAAGAAAATTATATATACTACTATCAGCACTGCTAATGGATGTTGTGGTTCATAATTTTAAGGAATATGCTTTCAAAAGAAATACTAGTTCATATTTTCAAGGAAAGAAGGGAGTATATAATTCTTGACTACCCAGTTTATTCTAACATGACTTTTGACTATAGCATATGGATGCATTCCATATGAGTATCAAGTACTATAAAGTTGAGTGGCTAATGTGTATAATCTTTGAATTTTTTTAATATTTTTTTTGAAATGGCACTAATAATGGGCCTGATTTTGAAGAGAGGTTCCAGCTCAAAACATGAAAAAAGAAATGCGGTGAACGTGGATCGAACACGTGACCTTCAGATCCCAACTGAGCTATCCCCGCAATTTGAGTTTTAATTTAAATTACGTGTACATGTATGAGTTTGATCAAAGTGCTAAAAACGATTTCTTAATTTTTTAATATAATTCTTGACTACTCAATTCAGATCTAAACTGAAAAATTACTATAGAATATTTATATATAAGTATATGAATTACCAAATCACACAAGCAAGAACATGATCCAAATCAATTTAGCTACATAATTGTAGTAGTATTAATTAGACATTAGTTATTGCAGAAGAAGTTAAATGGAAGGTTTGGAGTGGAATATTTAGTAGATAAGATTGCAGAGGCAACAATGTTATTTGCAGCCTCTGTGTAGTGCACTCCATCCCAACTCACGTACGGCCCTTCCCCTTCCTTGCACAGGTCGAACCCTGCATCGATATCCCGACACCTTTTCTCTGGATCGAAGTTGTAAGGCGCTCCACCATTTCCGCAACATGCCATCAATGGATTCTTCATACCTAAATAATGGCAACATTTGTATTTCAGATATTTTACTCTCAATGATAGTTATATGTATGATTATGAGTCACTCACCATAGGTGGAAGAATTTGAAATGAGATTGTATTTGGCAGTGTATACATCCACGTAGACGATGGTCGTGTTTTCCATCTGATCGCGTAGTTGTTGGCAAAGATCACGCAGTTGGGAGTTGAATGTTTTGGCGGCTTCATTCATGGAGGCGATGCAGCCATATTGGTCTACTTGGGAGGCATTTGGTTTGAGTGACGCGAGATTTTCAGGCAGGCAGCCTAACGGCCCCGTGTTGTGCACCCACAAGTTCTTCCCACCGAGTAGGTGTATGATCTATATTGTAACACAGAGTGAACTCACAAAATATTCATTTTTCTATTGTAACTTATTTTTGAATAAGCACCCAATAAAATGAAGAAAAAAAACTATTGCAATTTTACTCTTGTTATTATTACAATAATATGGAGTATTGCAAATTTACAATCACACTCCCTAGTTGTGAATTGAACATATTTTGTTCATCAATTCAGAATTACAAAGCTTATTTAGTAGTGAATTATTCCTTTGCCTATAATTTATGACAAAGAAGCTTTGTGCTTCTGAATCATCTAATTTTGTCGACAACAACACGAAATTTCTTCTTCGCCAATTACCCACAACCACGAAGCTTTTAATCATGAACAACGCCAATACACATAAATTGAGGTTGAAATAGTGCTTTTTAAATAGTAAATGTATATATACATCTAAAACTAGCCTCCCTAATATAAAAACAAGTCTAGTAGTAATTGTCATGCAAAGTCATGGTGAGAGTGGTGTTTGCTTACCCACATAGCCTCCTGAATCTCTGAGATGAAAGAAGGGATCCTTTGAAGAACTTGGTCGTACGGAACGTTGTAAAATACACCGGTGAGATCATTTTGGCCTATATCGATCATGTAGAGGGCGTTCTTGAATCCGTCTTCTCCCACAAAATTCTTGTAACCTAGCTTCTCCAAAACCCATTAATAGAAAAATCAATATCATCAAAGCTGGATCAGTAGCATTCGCATGTAATAGTAAATTATTGAAGTCATACATAACAAGATAAGAAATTAAGAATTTGCATATGGTGTTATGTACAACATATATAGTAGTAGTAATCTGAAATCGATTGTAATTAATGTTGCAAGTTTAGACCTTGGGATTGGAGGCGGAGAGAGTGATTATGGAAGAGTCTGAATTGACGAATTTGAATGTTCAAATTGAATGCAACGTTTTTAGGGAGAGTGGCTGAGCCAACAATTGCGAAATTTGCTCCATTTGAGAAATCTGCCTCCAATGATTCCAGATAAGGACTCAGATAATTTGACTTCACATTTTCGCCTGTGTTTTAATTTTCAGCAACATTAAAATATTGGAGCTAATATTACTATGCAAGTAGGTTATCACGACCATAATAGTATATGCAAGTTGTCATGAATAGAGAAAGAGAATCTGGTCACGTAAAGCAAGAATCTGGCCGATCCATACATTTGTAGTAATACAAACACCCCAGGAATCTTGAGTAATTAAAATTCAAAGTGGGCCTAATTTTTAGTTTGAGAGTTAAGATTTTAAAAGGACAGTTTTATGCTATTTGAGGGTTCCTGTACAGTAAAATACTAAAGTCACATTTATGGATGACACGGATTTTAATTATAAATTACTAAAGTAAGAGAGAGAAGAAAAAAATAGGTAAAGTATGAGAAAAAATTTCAATAAATGACACTATTTTTCTTGGACACCTGAATTGGCAAAATGAGACTATTTTTCATGGACTTAGGGAACATAATGATTCGATGATTTTAATAGAAAAGACAAACTTTAGCTTGGTGGGAGGTTAAGCCACTATTATTAGTAGCTTACAAAGGAAGTCGATGATGAGGCGGCCGTCACACAGGCGACCGGTGGGGCGATGAAAGAAGGCGCGGCCATCGGGATATCCGAACTCGTGTCCCATGGCTGCAGCAAAGCCGCCGGTGTCTGAATTCGAATCGCCAACGTTGAATATAACTGGATTCCTGGTGCACTGTGAAGCAGCATCAAACACCAGCATTGAAAATGTGATACAAGCTATGAACATGCCATTTTTGGATTTCATGTTTAAGTTTGTTGTTATGAGAAATGAAAATTTGTGACCTTAGCATTTAGAGAGGGGAGCAAATTGCATTTTACTAAATTGTTAAATGGGAACGTGAAAATTGTTTAATGGGAACGTGACAATTTTTAAATGGGAATGTGACAACTATCTCCCAACGTGGTTGTCATTATGTAGGGGGCGAACTAATGCATATAAAATCTTAATCTATTTGCTATTTTTATTTCAGTTGTCAGATATACACCACCATTTTTGCTCATTTATTAGTGGGTGTTGATAGACCTAAATCTGGAAGAATCTAGCAAACCAAACTCTGTTTCCTTTTTCTTGAAAAAACAAGGTTATTTCGAAATTACTTTTGTGTTCTTATTTTATAGTCATGCGTAGTTGATTGAGTCGGACTCGACTTATATTGTTCAAGTTCTTTCTTCTGTGTCTTATAGTATCTTGTTAATTTTCTGGGTCGTTGGAAGGAGGTCTTGAGTTGCCTTGATCACGTGTGAGTTCGGATATCATGTATTTATCGGGTAATCCGTAATAGTGTGAGATGCTTTTGAATTAAATGTTGCCTTCGATTCTGCAGCATCTAATGTATTTGATGTACATAATGACACACATTTGACATTCCAGCAACACAAACACAATAACAAATGTAAACATACCATTCAAATATATTTACAGTCACAGGCATACTATTAGATTAATTGGACGAATTGGATTACTGTTTATAGAATATTTCTTTTCTATAGAATATTTATATATAAGAGTACTATCAATTACCAAATCACACAAGCAAGAACATGATCCAACTATGTTCAACTAATCATCATCAATTTATCTACGTAATTGTAGTAGTATAAATTAGACATTAGTTATTGCAGAAGAAGTTAAATGGAAGGTTTGGAGTGGAATATTTAGTAGATAAGATTGCAGAGGCAACAATGTTATTTGCAGCCTCTGTGTAGTGCACTCCATCCCAACTCACGTACGGCCCTTCCCCTTCCTTGCACAGGTCGAACCCTGCATCCCGACACTTTTTATTTGGATCGAAGTTGTAAGGCGCTCCACCATGTCCGCAACATGCCATCAATGGATTCTTCATACCTAAATATTGGCAACAGTTGTATTTTATACATTTCGATTTTCAGATATTTTGCTCAATGCTAGTTATATGTATGATTATGAGTCACTCACCGTAGGTGGAAGAATTTGCAATGAGACTGTATTTTATAGAGTATACATCCACATAGACGATGGTCATGTTTTTCATCTGATCGCGTAGTTGTTGGCAAAGATCGCGCAGTTGGGAGTTGAATGCTTTGGACGCTTCATTCATGGAGGCGATGCAGCCGTATTGGTCTACTTGGGAGGCGTTTGGTTTTAGTGACCCGAGTTTTTCAGGCAGGCAGCCTAACGGCCCCGTGTTATGCATCCACAAGTTCTTTCCACCGAGTAGGTATATGCCCTATATTGTAACGTACAGTGAACTCACATAATATTCATTTTGTAATTCTTTTTAAATAAGCACCCAATAACATGTAAAAATTAGAGTAGTTGACTCTTACAATTTTCAATCACTCTCTCCCTAATTGTGAATTGAACATATTTTGTCCTTCAATTCAGAATCAAAAAGCTTAATAGTAGGGGTAGCAAATCGTGCGTGTTGTGTCGTTATCATGTCGACACGATAATAATAAACACGAACACGACCTGTTAAGAAAACTCCAAACACGAACGCGAACACGACCCGCTACCCTCAGACATGAACACGACATGAACCTGTTAAGAAAACTCCAAACACGAACGCGAACACGACCCGCTACCCTCAGACATGAACACGACATGAACCCATTAACGACACGAACTCATTAACGACACGAACCACTTTGGGTCAACACGACACGATAACAACACATATATGACACGATACAATAATGACACTATAATAATAAAATTATAATATATTAATAGTATTTATAATATTAAAATTTTAAATTTAATATTATTTCTAATATTAAATTTTAAATTTTAAAATAAATAAAATAATAATATTATTATAATATATTAATATTATTTCTTAACGTGTAACACGAACACGACACGAAGTTTTCGTGTCGTTATCGTGTCGACACGATAAGGACACGAACCCAATAAGCTTTGGCATATACCCATTAATTTCGTGCGGGTTCGTGTCGTGTTATCGTGTCGTGCCAAAAATTGTCAGCCCTACTTAATAGTAGTGAATTATCCTATTTTAGCTGTAATTCATGATTAAGAGGCTTTGTACTTCTGAACATTGGAGTATAATTTTGTCGACAATTCACAACACGAAATTTCTTTGTCACCAACTACCCAATTTGCCTGTGAATCATCATTGTTTTGCCTACAAATCACAACCACGAAGCTTTTAATCATGAACAACGCCAATACATACATGAATTAAGGTTGAAATAGTACTTTAACCCAAAAATAAGTATACTTGGTATAACTCTTTTTATACCCTTTTCACTATTTCATATTTTAAAAAAGTACTGTATGAATTTTGGTATTATAAATACGTATACATTATAAAACTAGCCACCCCAATAAAAACAATTGTCTAGTGATTGTCATGCAAATTAAGTCATGGTGAGAGTGGTGTTTGCTTACCCACATTGCCTCCTTAATCTCTGAGATGAATGTAGGGATCTTTTGAATAACTTGGTCGTACGGAACGTTGTTGAATGCAGCGGTGAGATCATTTTGGCCTATATCGATCATGTACAGGGCGTTCTTGAATCCATCTTCTCCCACAAGATTCTTGTAACCTTCTCCAAAACCCATTAATAGAAAAATCAATATATCAAAGGTCATTAGCATAATTATAAGATAGTGCACATAATAAGAATTTAAGAATTTGCATGGTGTTATGTATAAATATAATCTGAAATCAGTTGTAAATAACGTTGCAAGTTTAGACCTTGGGATTGGAGGCGGAGAGAGTGATTATGGAAGCGTCTGAATTGAAGAATTTGTATGTTCAAACTGAATGCAACGTATTTAGGGAGAGTGGCTGAGCCAGCGATTGCGAAATTTGCTCCATTTGAGAAATCTGCTTCCAATGATTCCAGATAAGGACTCAAATAATTTGACTTCACATTTTCGCCTGTGTTTTAAATTTCAGAAACATGGAGTATACAAACAACATTAAAACATTGGAGCTATATAATATATCACGAGCATAATAGTATATGCAAGTTGTCATGAATAGAGAAAAAGAATCTGATCACGTAAAGCAAGAAGCTGTCTTTCACGGGCACACAAAACTCGCCCATCCATAACAAAGACCCCAGGAATCTTGAGTAATTAAAATTCAAAGTGTGGGCCTAATTTTTTTGTTTGAGAATTCAAATTTTAAAAAGGACAGTTTTATGCTATTTGCACCTGACGATGATGGTTACTCTGCAGTAAAATAAATGTCCCTACATCCACACAAAAAGTCTCATTTGTGGATGACACAAATTTTAATGATACATTAGTAAAGTAAAAGAGAGAAAAAAAAGTGGGTAAAGTATATGGAAAATTTTCTATTTTTATATGAGACTATTTTTCGTGGACACCCTAAATGACAAAATGAAACTATTTTCATGGACGGAGAGAGTATGATAATTTTAATAGAAAAGACAAACTTAAGCTTGGTGGGAGCTTAAGCGAATATTAGTAGTAGCTTACAAAGGAAGTCGATGATGAGGCGACCGTCACACAGGCGACCAGTGGGGCGATGAAAGAAGGCGCGGCCGTCGGGATATCCAAACTCGTATCCCATGGCTGCAGCAAGGCCGCCGGTGTCTGAATTCGAATCGCCGAAGTTGAATATCACTGGTTTCCTGCTGCACTGTGAAGCAGCATCAAACACCAGCATTGAAAATGTGACACAAGCTATGAACATGCCATTTTTAGATTTCATCTTTAAGCTAGTTTGTTGTTATGAGAAATGAAAAATTGGGACCTTAGTATATATAGAGAAGAGCAAATTGCATTTGTACTAAATGGTTAAATGGGAACGTGACAACTATCTCCCAATATGGTTGTCATTATGTAGGGGGCGAATATTGCATTTTCTCTTAAATGGTGGGAGAAATGCGTCTTGGACTAATGCATATAAAATCTCAATCTATTTGCTATTTTCATGATCAGTTGACAGATATACACCACCATTTTTGCACATTTATTAGTGGATGGTGATAGGCCTATATATGGAAGAATCTAGCAATCCAAACTCTGTTTCATTTTCTAGAAAAAACAAGGTAATTTACAAATTCCTTTGTGTTTTTATTTTATGGTCATGGGTAGTGGATTGAGTCGGACTCGACTTATATTAGTATTCAAGTTCTTTCTTCTCTGTCTTATAGTAGTATCTTGGTATTTTTCGGGCCGTTGGAAGAAGGGCTTGAGTTGTCTTGATCACATGTAAGTTCGGATATCACGTATTTATCGGGAAGGCACGAAGGATTGCAGCGTCTCACTTTCTAGGACAGTCTTCTCTTTTCTATACTTTGTATGATCGAGTAGAGTCTTTTTAGATGCACTCTCTTCTCTTTTTAAACAAAATATACTATGACACATTCTCAACCTATGTGTTTTCACATTACAGATTGGTAATGTTTTATTTAAGATAAAGCACTAATTCGATGATGAATGGGCTGAACATTTATTTGGCACTCCACTATAATATCAGTAGTGACATATATGGAACACACGATTATCCATCATCTTATCATGAAAATGAATTTGATCCAAATTTATAAATGGAGAAATCAAGCTACAAACAGGTCTCTTTTCTACAGGCACAAAAAGGCAAGGGCAATATTTTCATAACAATAGGCAGAGATACACGTACTTTGAAACTTACATTAGGGAATATCATCCTTCTCTAGCACAAATTATGCATAAAAATGCAAAAGATAATATTTCTTCAGAGAATGTGTTTTCTAATGGGTATTGAACAGAGCAACGGCGTAGATAAGCATTACAGTGTGCTGACTAAAACTTGATTTTCTAAGTCAGAAGGCTGCATTTGAATTTGCCATCAGACAGGGTCAGCTTCTCTGCTTGTGTAACGACGTCTAGTGGAAGAGGACTGAAACTCCGGGATGGACCATAGAAATGAGGAAACGTATTGGACTCATCCACAGCTTCGTAGATCAAACCATTTCCAAGCTGCCACAGTTAATACTTGTCAGCCCATACTCACAAACATAGGACACAGCCGGAACTCTGCAAATGCATAGTTTGTATCATTGTACTATGCAATATATAGTACCTTTTTAGCATTTATTTTGAGTAGGTATAGATCCTCCTTAACATTCAAAAAAAAGTTTTGCAGAGTCGATTGGACCTGCAATTGAAAATATTACAAGGTGCAAAGTTAATTTCAATTATTGAGTATATAATTCTGAAACTGTAGTAGTCTAAGAAAAAGAGAGAGAGATTATGCATTACGAAAACTGGTACAACAGTAACTTAACAGGTAGCAAGCACATTATTGATAGGAAGATGAATCCTTTTCTAGTTTATTTTGCCAAAATCCATAATCTTGGCAAACTAATTTGGCAGAAAGACCTAATTTTGATAATTTCACTCTTCATTCTATGTGGATAAACTAAAATCAGCTCTATAACTTAATGCATCAACAATCCAGACAAGGTTAACAATAATAGATCATTAATATTGTGAATGAAGGTGATTTTACACACAGTAGATCTAAACAGAAATCCCCACAACTTCCAACGGAGTAGGCACTTTGAAGTACAATTACACAATTTTTATAAGCAATGGTTTAGGCTTAATCAAACAATCTCAGCAAATCATTCAAAATAACGAAAATCGTCTGCCAACTACTTTAAAAATTGCATTAATCACTTTATAAAACTCTGAAAAAACAAGTCAATAAGAAAGGCGAGGTTAGGTATCTGTGCACCTGATCGAGCTTGCTGAGATGAAAACAGCCAGTTGATTGATCGAGATTTCCACCGAAAGTAGCGCCGCTCCGCTGCAGCTCCTCCCATTCCTCGGCGGTGCTGATCCTGTACACAAATTCTTCGCCTTCTTCCAACCCCTCATTCGCAGCCATCTCGACCACCGATTTGTTGAAAATGCCTTCTTTTTTATTTATATCGATTGACGCTGACATTTTCACTTAAATAAAATTTCCTTACAATAGATAAATTAGAGGTGTCATTATTTTTTGAAGAAAATGTGTTATTTTACAGAGGGTAACGAAATTGTTCACTTCCGAAAATATTATTTTTATAGGTATTAATGCAGCTAATAGTTGTCAATTACTTTAACAAGAGCAATAACATTAATTTGCTATTTCAACTTGTTACAGTAACATATATCCATCAAAAAATGAATTAGATAAAACAAATAATTCATTATAAAAAAAAGTACATATAAAAGTGGAATATTGTAGTAGTAGTAGTAGTACATAGTGTGAGATGCTTTTGGATTAAATGCTGCGTTTGATTCTGCGGCATCTAATGTATTTGAGACACAATGACACACATTTGACATTCCAGCCACACAAAAACAATTAACAAATGTATGCATACGATTCAAATATATTTACAGTCACAGGCATACTATTAGGCATTAGCTAAGAGAAAACTCATTCCGCATAACAGTATGAGTGCTGCCAAATGTTTTCTCGCTGCTGTAGCACATGTAAAGGAACCCGTCGTCGTCCTTGGATGAATTGTACAAGGACTCGATCAAGCTTGCTGTGAAAACGAAGACAACGAAATAGGATAAGAAACCATCGACTTTCATACAGCTAATGTTCAAAGAATTAGGGAGGAGAGGAGTACTTGTTTGTGGTAATGTATCCTTCACAAATACAAAGAGAGCTTTCCCGGGATCCAGGCGGAGCCTTGCACCCAAAATGTGGATAAATTGGCCGACTGACATGTCACGAGGTACCAGGAATCTGTTGGAAGCACACATAAAAATGTAGGAGTAGAATTTTAGAAACACATAAACTCGTCAACTGCTAAAGAATGGCTGAAAAGAATACTCTCCAAATCTCCTCAAGCAAATAGTGTATAGAAATCGACTCTGCTAGCTATTTAAAATCAATTCTTGAAATGAGAAACACTCTCAAGGCACTGAATCTATGAAATCTAAGCATCGATAAATAATTTACAAGTTTGTATGTGTTTGTGTTGCAGAATTATAATTAAACCTCAAAGCCAGTGAAAATATGGAAAACAGTGGCTAACAAGGAATGAAAGACTTACTTCCTCTTCTCCATTTCAGGAAGGTCAGACTTAGAATATCTTTCCGCAACAACCTACAATATAGTCCACCAATCAAACAACAATATGGCAAAGCAAGTACATGACCAATACAAGGTGTAAGAAAGTCATCCATTTACCCAAATCATCTAAAGAATCTTAAAAATTCATAGCTAATACACAAGAGCAACTCAGTTTACAAGCAAGTTTCTTTTGATGATATTTGCCTTTTCTAAATTGCTTTAAACCAATAAATTTTGTCTATGAAACGAAATTTTAATTCATCCTAAATACAATCTTTCAACTCAACCTGAACTAAACTTCAAACGTACAATGAGTTAGTACAAGATAATACATCAAAAGCAAAACCTATCAAATAATGAAATCCTTTCTAACCATAAATTTATACTCCTAGTATCAGAGAGTCCTAAGAATTTTACCAAGGATGAGACCACAGTCTTTCTTTCAAGAGCCTATCAACTCAAAAAGTGGCAACGGTGATGTTTACTTAGCTCTTCTTCAATCATCTAGAGCTTCAGTCTCAAAACAAAGCATAACATGAAAACTCAAATCACACCAGTTTTATCAGAAGATGTCCAAACATAAAAGCAAACTCCGTGATCATGACATGACAAACACACACATATTGTAGGAATTTACACAATTTCTTCATCTATCAAGTCCGAGGATCTGAGTACACATTTTCAAATATGCGTCTAGAGCTTCAGGACTAAAGCAGAGGAAGAATCAACAAAATAAACTCAATAACTTAATCAAACGGCATCGATTTCAACTGTAAACTAGATAATGAAGCTTTGCATAATTAATCAATTCAAAAATTTCGTAACAAACTGAAAGTGTCAGAAAAATACATACAGGAACTCGATCGGGATATTTGGCGATGATATCCTGTGATTCTTCAGCCCTTTCGTCTGCAGGTAAAGATAGCCGTCAAATTTCCAGGAAACAAAAGAGGCGAAAATTGAGGTGCAGAGAGAAATTAAAGCAACGAACCGAAAGAAAACTGTTCCTTGAAAGACTGCATCTTGCCCATCCCGGTCTGTAGATGTGGCTTTGCTTCCGATCAGAATTTGGTGGGGAGAGAGGAAAAGGGGAAAGAGATCAAATGTTGAGTACTAATTGATTGAAGTCAGAATAGATAACATATAAAATAAACGATGTCGTGTTTGTGTATTCTTTGATTATTTATACGCGATTCATTGGCCCACGGCCTCTTAATTTGGTGAAATATAATTCTGCGTTTCCAAACAAAACAGAAGCGGGGATAGCTCAGTTGGGAGAGCGTCAGACTGAAGATCTGAAGGTCACGTGTTCGATCCACGTTCACCGCATTATTTTCATGTTTTCAATCTTTTCAAAATCAAGCCCATTTGTATTGGGCCTCGTCAAAAGAAGGCACGTTCACTTAGTTTTCCTTTTATTTCTCCGTTCTATAGTTTATTTTGTTATCTATTCATATTATTCTTTACTTCGTCTTTATATTTATTTTATCTACCACATTTTAATTTTTGGGTTTTTTGTATTAGCTCATTTTGGTTACATAAATGGGAGGTGCTAGCTCCTTATGTCATTTTGATTTGGAAAATTGTGAAATTTGATTTTTTTTCTCCGTATCAAACAAATTTAATCAAATTAATCCTTACCTTAGCCACATTATTCATATTGGAATATCTAAAGTGAAACCGATATATGTTGGCCAATAATTTATTAAATGATTTTTTCCCTTCAAGTATTAGGCCAAAATATGACATTAGTTTGTGTTATGCCTTATAAAAAAAATGTAGTAGGAGTACAATGATATCCCAATGAGGCAAATGATCATTCGCCAAGATTATAATTTGAATTAAATATGATGTATCTAAAAAAATACTAGTACGCGAGCTTTAAAAGGTCATAAAAAATGGAGTACTACAAATAATACGCGAGATTAAAATACATAAGAAAGTCATAAGTAAATCACGCATGATTTAAAAGGTCTTCAATATTTCCAAACCTTAAACCCTTCTCAAATTCTTCAACCTTTCTTCAAGTATCCAAATTTGTCGGAAGAAGCTGATTGCACCGGCTGCGTAAATGGGGGCAACAGAGCCTACCCAATGCCAGCTCCGCCGCGGGCAGTATCTCGGAGAAATATCAGCACTCTGTTTCCTCCATCTTCCCGCCAATCTATCCTCTCTACCTCTCCTTCTGGCTGGTTAATTTCCCCTATATATACACGCACACATTTTTATTGTTTTACATGTCTTCTGAATTTGCCCTAATTTCAACAGGGACCGGCTCTCAGATTCTGGTCTACGATTTGTCGATTGGAGCGCCGCTGAAGTCGTTTCAAGTCTTTGAAGGGATTCGTGTTCATGGGATCTCTTTGGAGAATTTGCACAAACAGTTGGCGGCTTCTGCTGTTTCTTTCCGTGTTTGTGTTTATGGGGAGAGGAGAGTTAAGATTTTCACCCTGCGGGTTGAACCGGGCGGCAAGGAGGAGCCAGTTCTGCATTTGGAGCTGAATCTCATCCACTCGCTGCCTAAATTTAGGCATTGGATCATGGACGTTTCCTTCTTGAAGGTGTAGAGTCTCTCATTACCTTCAACTTTTTTAGTGCTATACACATTTTTTGCTTGCAGTGGGGAGTGTTTAGTCCTTTGTTTTTCTTCTGTAGTAGGATGTTGCAACTGCGAGTGAGGATCCCCGTTACCTTGCCATCGGATGCAGTGACAATTATGTGTACTTCTGGGATATCTCAAGATATAATATGTATTCTGAAGTTAAATGTGCCGGTAGGGGGTCATGCTTTCGCCTTTGCCTCTTGAAATATATTATATGCACTGTTTTGTGATAGTGCTTGAGAATAGGACGATACATAGACTGCTTTTGAAAGTTAAACGTTGGATGTTGGAGGAAATGGCAACATGAATAGTGGATTACCTGCAAGATACTATGCACTCCATCATTTATGAAAGTCAATTTGGTGTTTTATTATGCTCGTGCAAGTTAGTTTAATCTATATTTCACATTTGAATATGTTCAAAAGACTTTTGGATATTTGAGATTACTAGCCTTTTCCTCAAAGCATGCTAAGACATTGGCTCCTTGTTCTGTTACCTTACTGATTTGCACACTGTCTGTCTTTTCTTTATGATGCTGTCCAGAGAGGTGTCTGTTGTACTCAATGAAGATGTTTGGGGATGATATTGACTCTCTTCGTATTGCTTCTGGTACTATCTTCAATGAGGTAATCATCATGATTCATGTGTGTGGTATCTCTCATTATACTTATAACCTGTCTCTGCTACGTACAACATTAGAATCTGTCTGGGTCTCTGCTGCTAAGCTACTAATTAAGTGTTCCTATGAATTGGCACCTTGGATGGTTCTTGTTCCCTTAGAACTCTCCTTCACATGTATTTCCCAATGCAACACCCTCTAGTGTTATATAATACATATTCATATCTTTCCTTATTGTGATCTCCAGAATATCATGGCATAAGTTCATAAATCGAAGTTTTCTGCATGAAACACAAAATAGTGATCACTTTTTGATATTTGGCAGGTAGTTGTTTGGAAAGTCATTTGTCAGAATGGTGCCAAACAACCTGGAAGTCATGAGGAAGACCATTTGCAGCTGAACGGTGACGAGGGCTTCTCCTATCCTGGCCCCAACTATAAAGATGCTCTTATAAGTAGGCTTGTAGGGCATGAAGGTTCAATTTTTCGTATTGCGTGGTTCTCTAATGGGACTAAACTTGTTTCTGTTTCTGATGACCGCAGGTGGGTAACATTTTATAATTGTTTTTCTTGTTAATTAACCTAGTCTTAGATTACTTGATTCATGACTCTTTATGGTATGGGCCATTTCTTGATTAGTTCAGTGCTCGTATTTGGGAGGTTCAGGCAGAGAAAGGAATTTCATGCAATGCTGCTCAGGAACAGGTCAATCAAATTGAGGGCCCTGTTCTATTTGGGCATAATGCAAGAATTTGGGACTGCTGTATATTTGAATCTGTAAGTTTGTTTTCATGAATTTTCTTTCATTCTGTAATGATTAGTTTTAGATATGTTCTTGTCTGAGTTAGATAATATGTGCATGTAAAGATCAGGACCGGTTTACCACAGATCTGAATAAAAGTTGGGCCAATTGTGATCCTTGATTATCTTGTATAATGCTGAATAAATGTTTATCTATACAGCGCAAAAATTATGTTCTGTTTTCATTGACTTTTATATTGTCTTGTCAATTGCCCAGTTAATCATCACTGCTGGTGAGGACTGTACATGCCGTGTTTGGGACCATCATGGCAGAGAACTCAAGGAAATCAAGGAGCATATGTAAGCTGCATACGTTTGACCACATTACCAAAATTTACCACTATTGCAGATTCATATTTATGGTTTTATCCAGAAAGCCCCCACCCTGAGACTGATAATTCATATGATGACGACTGTAAACATTGCAGACTGAAAATTTTTATACTTGATTTTATTTTATAAGATATCATGAGAATCCTCCTCTTAAATTTTGTAATACATGCATGTACTTGGACTTCTCTTACATCTGTGTCTCCTTGGTTCTCATATGATCCAGTGAAAGTCTCTTGGTTCACGGCCCCTTGCATACTTATGTTGAATTGTGTATGTTATTGTCTTCTACAGTGGGAGGGGAGTATGGCGATGTTTATATGATCCCGGCTCTTCACTTCTAGTTACTGCTGGTTTTGATTCAGCAATAAAGCTTCACCAGCTTTGTATTTCTAATGAAGGAATAGAGAAAACAGTTGCATCAGAGGATTTCAGTGATAGAAAGGAAGCTTTTGCTCTTTCTATACCAAAATCATCATCATATGGTGGGTTCATGGACAGGTACATTTGCAGCAAATACATGACTCTTCATGCATGCTACCTAAATATTCCATACCAATGAAAGGATGGTATTATTAAAATTAGTTATTTGGAATTGTCCTTTTTCCCTTTCTGGATAAGTATATACTTTGACTCCGTAAAACTTTTCTAATTTACTTCTTTCATTTGTTTTTCTGTTCTCCTATCATGCATAGAATTTCTGACCTCTATGAATTCTTGCAGCAAAAGTGAGTATGTCCGCTGTTTAAACTTTTCGCGTGAAGATTCACTTTATGTGGCTACCAACAATGGTTATCTGTACCATGTTAATTTATGCAATACTGAAGCTGCCAAGTGGACTGAACTTGCTCGTATCAGTGAGGAAGCACCGATCATCTGTATGGACTTATTATCAAAATGTTCTGACACCCCAGACAAATGTGAAGATTGGATTGCTGTCGGGGACGGGAAAGGCGGAATGACAATTGCTCGTGTAGTTGGAACTGGTTGGAAAGTAGAAGTTGAATTTACTTTTACTTGGCTAGCTGAAGAAGAGAGACATCTCTTAGGAACTTATTGGTGCAAGTTGCCAGAAGCTAGGTAATGTATAGTCACATCATAGTATTTATGGTGATTGTCTAATATCAGTATTCAAATATTAAGGATCAATCTCACCTGGGAGTGCAGCTAGAGCAATGAAATAGTTGTAGGTAATGTATAGTTTTACAGAGAGCTACATTGGATGTGGCATCATACTCCCTCCGTCCTGTAAAGTTAAAACATTGCCCATTTTGCTATTATAGCCTGTCCACAAAACACTGCCATTTTTTATAACTACCCCACCACTGCTCCTTATATTTTCTACTTACTATATTAACTTATTTACATAAAAAACCAAGCATGTCCCACACTCACCTATCATTTACAATTAAATAACAATACACACTTATCAATTTTTAAAACCCATGCTGAAAAGAAATGAGCAATGTTTTAAGGGATGGATGGAGCAATATTTAAGGTGATGATCTAATATGAGTATTCAAAATTTGAGGATCTATCGCACCTATGAGTACAACTAGAGCAGTGGAAATAATTATAGGAAAATAGCTGCACATCTACATCTTTGTTTCTTTAGATGGTCCCTACAGCGGGATTGTCATGTGACTAGACACTAACCTATAATTTTAATATTTTCGTGCCTGCAATATGGAATTTATCCTATAATCCTTCCATGTCTTAAACAAGATGGGTTCTCTGATGCTATTAAATTGTGACTTTACCTTTAAACTGCTAAAGACTTATATCTTGTACTACTAGCTATGCTCAATTTACTGAAAAAAATATACTCCGTATATGTTTACTTACATTTGTTACTTCCTGTATGAAGGTTCATTTTCACTGCTGATCCCGGTGGTAGACTGAAGCTATGGAAGCTATGCCACAATTCACACTCTGCTTCTCTTATTGATAAAGGAAGTTATGATGTGTGCTTAATTGCAGAGTATGCTTCATGCTTTGGGAAGAGAATAATGTGTCTGGATGCTTCATTTGATGAAGAGGTGCATATCATCACGTCCCCTCCTAGTTACATTGTCTGTACTCCTAAATGGTTGCTGTGTGCTTGTTATGCAATTAAAATAAGCTAAATTCTTGTGAATATGTTAGATATGATGGATTAATAAATCTTGGTTTAGTCTTAGTGCACTGTAAAGGTCTTATTCAAAATCTTGAAACTTTAATCTGTTTATGTACCACTTTTCATAGAAGTTCATGATGATTGACGCCACAATCAAATCATAAGAATATTACTCCGCACTATATTAGTAGGTTTGTCAAGAGGAATCATCGAATCATCTCAAATTTACTACCGTTTGCTATTTTCTACAGTTGATAGTATGTGGTGACATTCGTGGTAATCTGATACTGTTTTCTTCACCAAGAATCCTACTCAACAGTAATTCTGCTACCACAGAATCTGATACTGTGAATTATTTCAAAGGTGCTCATGGAGTGTCAAGCGTTAACAGTGTTTCTATTTCTAGACTGTCGTCTGATGAAGTCGATATACGCTCGGTATGATCCAGTTCTTAAAGTCCTGAGCATATATTCATAAACAATTGCCATATTGCTGTGTTACACTTGAAGAGTATTGAAAGGATTCTATGCAAGTTTTTCTTGCTAGCATGTGGCAGTTGGATATTTTAGTGTGGTCATCTAATTTCACTTTTCCTTCCTCACCCCCTCCCCTCCCCTCCCCTGGAACAGACGGGAGCAGATGGATGTGTATGCCATTTTCAGTATGAAAGGGATCTGCAAAGCATGGAATTCATAGGGATGAAGCAAGTCAAAGAATTAGGCGCAGTCCGATCTGTCTTCACCACAGACAGTTGTGATGACTCTGTTGTTTCCGAATATGCTGTTGGCTTTGCATCAGATAATTTCATAATATGGAATTTGACTTCAGGAACAAAGGTGTTCTCTCTGTCCCCTATATTGAAAATGTCTACATCATTGTTTTTTTTTTTTTTTTGCCTTCTGAGCTTTAGCACTTTCTTCTCATTCAACAAATTCATAAACATCTGAAATTTCGGACTACTATCTGCTTTTGTAATTTGTTAAGGAATTTTTGGAGAAAAAGAAATAGTATCCTAACTGCTGTCTCACGTCAATTCCATTCCACTTAATTGTATGTGTAAGATGCTGCCTATATATCTGATACTCGTTCCATTGAGTGGAACCATAATGTCCCCATAACTTTAGGATTGTGTAAGTTAATTGTCTGATATTCAAACATTAGAAATGAATTTTCTATGTCTATACTTTTCCAAAACATGCATGTGAATATTTACAATTTACATTGAGTATCAAGTTTGGGCAGAGGTTTGTATTTCCCCCAGAAAGTGGCAGGTTATCTTCCTTCACACAAGTGCGCTTAATATTTGTAACTGCGTGGTTGATGGTTCATGTGATGTGATTGTTGATTGGATGTTTTCTGAAAGGTCCAACAAATTACTTGTGGTGGTTGGCGGCGTCCGCACTCGTATTATCTTGGCCACTTGCCTGAGATGATGAACTGCTTTGCTTTTGTTAAGGTATCTTTTGATAATTGTATGCTCTTTGATTATCGTATTCAGTCTTGTTGTGTAATTACTGCTTTAATCCAATCCCGCTGTCTTGGCAGGATGATGTCATATATATTCATAGATACTGGGTGCCTGAAAATAATAGAAAAATATACCCTCAGAATCTTCATTTGCAATTTCATGGGAGGGAGATTCATTCCTTGTGCTTTATCCATGAACAATCATTGTACAGTCAAGATGAAAACCGTGGATTGGCTGCCAAATCTAGTTGGTTAGCTACCGGTTGTGAAGATGGAACAGTGCGATTGACTAGGTATTTATTTATTTTATTTGTTAAGCTTAAAGTATCTGATATAACCACTGATGGTGTGACTTGGAATATTTAAAATCTATACTTCACCAATATCTCAGTCAAGAAAAAACTATTGATGTGGCAAAATTTTCAGGTATGAGTTAGGCACGGAGAATTGGTCGTCCTCCCAACATCTCGGGGAACATGTTGGTGGATCTGCTGTACGTTCAATATGTGCTGTGTCAAAGATGCATGTATTCATGCCTGGTCCCTCTAATATCCGTGATGTAGTTTACAGACAAAATGGGATTGTAAATGGTAGAGATCCTTTTATATTAATCTCTGTTGGTGCAAAACGGGTTGTCACTGCTTGGAAACAAACAGTGACAACAATCAAAAACAGGGTGGATGCTTTGAGCAGTGAGATGAACAAGAACAATGAAAATAACTCCTCCGATTCATCGGCAGCAACCATGTCTTCATTGTCTTTCCAGTGGCTCTCAACGGATATGCCATTGAGACACAACAGTAACATGAAAAGACAAGACAGCAACAATGTTTCTGAAACACCCGAAGATGGTATAGTTACAGCCTCGAATGCTATTCCTTGTGAATCAGTTTCTCCAGAATGCAGGAACACAGAACCAAACCTCTACCCTGTAGATAATTTTGATAATGACTGGAGATACCTAGATGTCACTGCTTTTATTGTAAAAGAGGCTGGATCCAGGTGTGTTGAAATTACGATAATGCTTTTTTGTTCCTGTCCTATGGTGCTTATATTTCAGATTCAAATAATTAATTAATATATAGGTGCATACTGCTGAATGAGTTTCTTCTGCAGGTTTTCTGTCTGTTTTGTTATTGTGGCTTGTTCAGATGCTACGGTTACCCTGAGGGCTCTTGTGTTGCCTTACCGGCTTTGGTACGCATTGGGTTTACCCATGAATAACCTCAAAGCAATTCTATTTTTCCATTTATAATGTCTTCTATCTCACCTTAATGGCAGGTTTGATGTTGCCTTTTTGGCTCCATTGTCATCACCTATGCTATCTTTGCGGCATGTTGTCACTCCTAGACTTCTATCAAAAGGTTAGATATCAATAGACTAAGTTTCCTCATAAATATGTGCTGATGGAATTAGATGATGAGTTGATGGATAGCAATTTGGATGAGCTTGTTTCCATTAACAATTTGATTTCATTTTTAATTGGATTAATGCATTGAACAATTTTCTTCTCTAAAATTGTATAGTTATCCATATTGTTTATCTATTAGTTGATGTTTTAAATCGTTCCTGATTTATGGAGTATCATTTAACAGAAAACTCACAGATTGGAAGTTTTTACATGGCAATTACTGGATCCACTGATGGAAGTATAGCTATCTGGGATCTGACCGAGAGTGTCGAAAACTTTATGAGGCAAATAGCAGGTCTTCAGATGGAAAACTGCCTAGATTTCCAGAAGCGGCCTCGTACTGGTAGAGGGAGTCAAGGGGGTAGATGGTGGCGATCCATAGATACTAAGAAACCAAAGAAGAGACCAGTGAATTGCAAATTGAGAGAAAAAGGTAGCAACCTTTCAGTCTCTGCTCGAAGAACAGAATCTAGCAAGGAAAAGGACGATCATTTGCATGAAACATCTGAAACATCAATGTTTAAACAAAGTGATGATCATGTACCTTTGAAGGTTGACGATCAGAGTTCTCTTGTGTCTGAAAGGAAAACAGATACTTTATCACCACAAATAAGTGTAGTAGAGGCCATGCAGGTCTTTGATAATATCCACCAGTCCGGGGTCAATTGCCTTTTCGTCTCTGAAATAAAAAACCAACGACTTAATGATTCTCTGTCCACATTCTACATTGTAAGCGGCGGCGATGATCAGGCGATTAATTGTCTTAGATGTGATTTTGAATTAGACCCTATGATGAAGTCCC
The DNA here is from genome assembly GCF_029641045.1 of Salvia hispanica. Classification (NCBI taxonomy): domain Eukaryota; kingdom Viridiplantae; phylum Streptophyta; class Magnoliopsida; order Lamiales; family Lamiaceae; genus Salvia; species Salvia hispanica. The sequence continues at coordinate 6,875,073 of NC_142694.1, forward strand.
AAAATACGAATACGAATACTAATATCCATTTCAACTCTAAGCCAGTGGCTACGAACAATTGCAATCAGCATTTTCGGATCCAAAACCATCAGATGCAGGTTACATATCTGGATAAGAGCATCTCAGCTCATAGTTCTGCTGTCAAAGGTATTTCGTACTTCATTTAATTTCTCATCGCCCCTTTGCCTAATCCGGATAAAAACTTCACTATTTAAGAACTAAGCTATGAAGAGATATGAGTATTTGGTGTTATTCTTTGATCATTATTATATAATTCATCTTCTGAAACTTCCAGTGGAAACATGCACTAATGCTTTCTAAAGTCTACGTAAGGCATTGTATCCATATTCATATTCAGTGTTTGCATTGAAGATTATTTACTTTGGGGGTAAAAGAAAACTTTTACTTGATATGTTGGAAAAGACTGTCTAATTTGTTCTTCATCCAGGTGTATGGACGGACGGGAGTTGGGTTTTCTCTGTTGGTCTTGATCAGCGAGTCAGGTGTTGGAATCTTAGTCATGATAAACTTACAGAGTGTGCCCATCTGATCATCAATGTGCCCGAGCCAGAATCATTAGATGTTAAAATCTGTGGCAGGTGAGCGGATAACCCACTTTTGTGATAGTTATGTTCCCTCTCCCCTTGCTTTACTGAGTGGGTGATTGTTTGTCCATCAATCCAGAAATCATTATCAGATTGCAGTTGCTGGAAGGGGGATGCAGATGATAGAATTCCGTCCAACAAATTAGGTGGATATCGAAATGTAGGTTGTTTTGGCTTAGGGGCATCGACCATCATCCTCATTGTCACAGAATTTTCTACTTCTGGAATGGTTGCATGCTCAACCCTGCGTAGAGTCTAGATTCAGCTGCACGTCCCACAGATTCAGCATCATGTTGAGGTTGTAGAAGCCTTCTACCAAGTGCTGTTTTTTTATAAGTCACAACTTACAAAAGGCTGGGATTCATAACCACCTATACATGAAAGTTTTCTGCTCTCTCTCTCAACAAAAGGTTGTTTTGCCAACTCTTGATGCTGACAAATTGCCATCTCCTTTGAGTTGGTAGCTATGTAATTGCATCTATTTTAAGTATTTTCTCTCTGTTTGGTTGGTGAGCAGATCAAACTCCCTTATGATATTGTCACAAAAATCGACTTTTTTATTTATTTAATTTAATTTAATTTGGTTGGTGGTTGTCTTAGTCTTAGGTTATTGGTTGTGGACTTCTCAAGTCTTATCAGAGTTGGTAAAATTCCAAACTGCACCAAGAAATATAACAGTATCTTATTCATTTAGGAGCTTTTATTTTATGATTCATTAATTAGATATATTGCTGAGAAATTTTATTTTATTGCTAGCATTTGTCTCATCTTTTTAAATTTATGAATAATAAGATGTAAGGCTGAGTATTTTTGTTTTATCATTTTAATGGGATGTGAATCAAATTAACTCAGTTTAATTGTTATCAAAAGCGTGGGATTTCCTATTTTTGCATTCTATTTTAGTAAATACAGATTAGTTTATTTATTGTTTTTATTTATTTAGGTTAATGACATACTCTTATCGTAAAAATTTATTGGTCTAATATATTCTTCGTCCTTATCATGAATATATCTAATTTTTTTTGTTGTGGTTGGGGTTGGTGAGTATGGTGCACTTAACACGTGGAGGTTATATTTGTTTTTTAAAAGAAAAATTATTTTTGGCATTTGCTACCTATACCACTCTTCTTTACCCTCAAAATATCTTCGCTAATAAACATTCTTTTTTCTAGAAAATGAATAAATCAGTCTGAACTTACTTTACTTTTACTGTACAAGATTCTATAGGATGTTGAAATAAGATTAAAGATATAACAGGATTCGTGAAATATTCCAAATGAAATAGTAACATAAACACGAGCTCGCAACAAGGAGCTATGATTTTTAAAAGAGAGAAGATATTAAAAAAAAAATTGCCCCGATGATTGTGGAGGAGTGTTTCATTTAAGTTGTAGTAGAAGAATCCAGATTTTGATAAAGTAGAGAATAAGAATGAAATAATTTTGATAAAGTGAATTACACTAAAACATTTTGATTATGTAAGAAAGGATATTTTGCTGAAAATAGAATTGATTATTCCCACTAGCATATCAATTTCGCCAACTAGCAAATCAGTCCAAATTTAGAAGGAGCAGAAAAACATAAGGTTGAAGATTTGTTTGATTATTTAAACCATTATTAGAAATGAAGGCGACTTGGTCAGCCGGTTTCCGGTCACGAGATACGCCGTATAAATACCAATAGAATCCATTAGCCGTTTCTCGTGTCCCAAACTAAATTCTCTCTTCGCAGATTCAGATCTGAAACTCCTCACTTCGAATTCTCAGAGGTATTCTCCACGAAGCCTTCTGCTTCTCTTGTTTTCGATTTAGTTTACATTTTGTGAAATGATTCGTGTTTTCTGCGGCGCAATATGATGATAAGCACGAAGTTGGTGTTGCTTTGCTTTTCATTTAAGTACTACTTAGCTAATTTTAGTAATTCGGTTAGGGTTTGTGATTTGAATTATGCTGTTATGCTCAACTTCTTTATCTCCGAGTACAGATATGCTCGAATCGAAATCTCTGCATTCGAATTTTGTTTGCTGCTGCTTTTGTTATATTCCACCGTGATTTTGTCGTTTTAGGCCTAGATCGGTAGTTTTTGGAGTCTCATTATTGTATATCTGGTGAGATTGATTAGTTTTAACCTACGAGGATAAGATTTAAGATTACTCATGTTGCTTCTTTTCAATTAATTTTTTTATTACTCTCTTCTCCAAGCTCAAGTACTTGATTAATTTGGTTGCTGCTTTATTTAGTTTTTCTGTTGTTTATGTGTAGATCCGTAGTTTCTGGAATTTCATTATTGTGATTTGTTGTTTAGGTTCATGATATTTCATTTAACTATGCTTTGTGTTTTCTTAGCTAAAGAATTTTGATTGATTGAGTCGTACTTGTTGAATAACTGCGTAATGTGGTGATTTGCGTTTAACACTGCTTTTTTGAAACTTAGAGCGATATGGAGACCTTTCTGTTTACATCTGAGTCTGTGAACGAGGGCCACCCCGACAAGCTGTGCGACCAGATCTCCGATGCAGTGCTGGACGCCTGCCTTGCCGAGGACCCCGAGAGCAAGGTTGCCTGTGAGACTTGCACCAAGACAAACATGGTGATGGTCTTTGGAGAGATCACCACCAAGGCTAATGTTGACTACGAGAAGATTGTCCGTGACACATGCCGCAATATTGGATTTGTCTCGGATGATGTAGGTCTTGATGCGGACAACTGCAAAGTGCTTGTCAACATTGAGCAGCAGAGCCCTGATATTGCGCAAGGTGTTCACGGCCATCTGACCAAGGCACCGGAGGAGATTGGTGCTGGTGACCAAGGTCATATGTTTGGGTACGCCACCGACGAGACGCCTGAATTGATGCCCCTGAGCCATGTTCTGGCCACCAAGCTTGGTGCTCGTCTTACTGAGGTGCGCAAGAACGGCACCTGCCCGTGGCTGAGGCCGGATGGGAAGACTCAGGTCACAGTTGAGTACCACAACGACAACGGTGCCATGGTTCCCCAACGCGTGCACACCGTTCTGATTTCCACCCAGCATGACGAAACTGTGACCAATGACGAGATTGCTGCAGATCTCAAGGAACATGTGATCAAGCCTGTCATCCCTGAGAATTACCTTGATGAGAAGACCATCTTCCACCTCAACCCATCTGGGCGGTTTGTCATTGGTGGCCCTCATGGAGATGCTGGTCTGACAGGTCGTAAGATCATCATCGACACGTACGGAGGGTGGGGTGCGCACGGAGGTGGTGCTTTCTCCGGGAAGGACCCAACCAAGGTGGACCGGAGCGGCGCCTACATTGTGAGGCAGGCTGCTAAGAGCATCGTGGCGAGTAAAATGGCGCGGAGGTGCATCGTGCAGGTGTCTTACGCCATTGGTGTTCCGGAGCCTTTATCTGTGTTTGTGGACACTTTTGGAACAGGAAAGATCCCAGACAAGGAGATCCTGCAGATTGTGAAGGAGAATTTCGACTTCAGGCCGGGTATGATCTCGATTAATCTGGACCTGAAGAGGGGTGGCAACGGCAGGTTCCTTAAGACGGCGGCGTACGGCCACTTTGGGCGGGATGATCCTGATTTCACTTGGGAGGTTGTGAAGCCCCTCAAATGGGAAGCAAAAGCTCAGGCTTGAGATTATCTACATCTCTATCTATGCTTGTTATCCTTTTATCATTGCCTACTATCGTCCCCTGCGTGGTTTTCTTGTTTCTTGTTTGAGTTCTAAATCGTGTTCTGTAATAAACATAAACATAATTTTTACATCTTTTTCTCAACTATTTTTGTTCCTTATATTTCCATTCATGTCATTTTTTCGGCTAATATATACGTAAATAATGTGAATTTATAATTAATATTGGAGATGGATATTTACTACTAGAATAGTACTATAATGTTCCCATGCAAATTTCAATTCGATACAAAATATGGAGTATTCATTAATGCAACATCATTTCCTTCTTTGAGATCCAAAACGAAATTGAATACTATGGATAAAAATAACATTATTTTCCTTTTTTAATACATTATTAATGTACTCCACAGTCCACATAACATCAATTTCCTTAGACAATTGAAAAAACACAATATCATTTTCGATTTAATACAAATTATTATTGAACTATCATGGTGAATAGAGTATCATCCAATTGCAATTCTACTATATATAATATGCATATAGGAGTACATTTTATATTACTACTATCTTTTAGTTAAAATATTTCTGGTAAAGTAGAAAAGTTAGTTTGAACATTTTAATTTTGGGTTTGGATCTAACATCAGTAAAAAAAAATTCTGATTAGGTTCTCTTGACCATGCAAATATGTTGGAATTCATTTTGTTTTCCAATTCGGATTTTCGAAGAAATCCCCTAATTGTGCATCAGGAGCCAAGATATGGATTAATCAATTTGAATATAGAAGTGGCACACATTGCAGATTGGTTTTACAGTAAAATCGGAGAAACAATTCGACAAATATTACAAGATTTTAAGTTATTGTCATTTCTAGTAAAATGTGAAATCTGAACTAATGAACTATAGTTATACTCAGGTGCCTCAGCTTTACAGTTTTATAAATACACACACAAAGACTCATACACATGCACATACACAGACATTTAGTAGAAATGAAATTAGTAGAATGGATCTCAGCTAGAACCATACTCCAACATTTCCCAACTGAAGGGGCGGAACACGAACAGAACGCGCGGTGAGCTCTTGAAAAGAAGGGCGACACACACACAGACCGCGGCAATGGCCAGCATGGAGAGCATCGTGGGCCTGTAGAGCAGAGTCCGGCTGCCACTTCTGTAGGCGAGGTTTTGGGCACAGACACCACATGGTTTCGCTTGCGACCTTCCTGCAATCTCAAAGATGGCAGCAGTGGTGTTGGGTTTCTGGTTGACGCTGCTCTCGGAGAGAGTGTCGGATATGTCCACAACAACATGCCCGGAGGGTGCTTTCTTGTTCATTTTTCTCTGGACGAGGTGGATATAAGAATAGTGTCCTCGCAGCCGGGCATAATTCTCTGGTGTGAATCCTGTGCTGTCGAGGGCGCTCTTCCAAGCATCAATTCCCACCTGACAAGCAGTCACACATCTTATTTAATGTAACGAACACGCAATTAGTGAGTCCGTTCAGAGATACATGACAAAAGAAGAAGGTTACCTTTCCAGGATCATCAGTCAAAGCATCCAATATATCCTCAGATCCATCCCTACCAGCAGCTACATGAAGAGGTGTCAGACCTCCAGGTCCAGCAACATCGGGTCTAAACAAATAACCACCAACGAGGGATCCATACTCCGAACTCAGCTCATCTGCTATTTTTTCTGGAACATATCTCAACAGCATCGCCACTAGAGATCTTGAATTTTTCCGCACAGCTCGGTGGAGCAGACTCATTTCAGACATAGCAAACTTCAAGAAAGGTTTCTCTTCGGCACTCACTGTTCCAGAAAATAAGATCTCTAGGAGCTTATTTACGACAGAACACCATTCACGCTCCATTGAAAACTCCACAAGACACTTGAACCGTTCAAAAGGGAAAAATTCCAAGTTAGACTCTTCATTTCCATACCGGGACTTCAACTGATATTTGTGGAGAAGCCACCCCATTTCATGTATAAACTCCATGGCTTGGCTTCTTGCAGTAATTCTCCCCATTCCTCTCTGTAAATGGTCTTCTTCTATCAGTTCTATCTCTTTCTCTAGCATACAAATCTCAGCACAAACATTTTCCTCAGAAATTATGAAGGGATAGTAGCTGCTACTAACTCCATGATCTTCGACCTAATGTAAGGAATAATTCGTGTTACAAAAAAAAGGATTTTAGCTTTTCCAGTAATAGCATAAAAGATATAGTAGTACATTGCAAATAAACTCAGGTGTGTGTTCCTTGTGCTTGGCTCATCTGTATTTTATGGGATTACATTGCTTCAAGAGAGTCAACTCAATGCAGAAAACATAAATTAGCAGAGCAGCCACCATAGAAGAAAATTCGTATGATCGTATCATATTGCGGGTATATGTGATGCAACATATGTGAAACAGTATATTCTTCCTAGTGGAATGAAAAACTTTACAATGAGTACAATAGCCAACCTCTATAAAGCCTCTTCCAGTAACAGAGGGAATCGAACAGGAAAACTTGAGACATTGAACATGTTCAAGTGAATCAACATGTTCCATCGACTCACAATCAGTTTCCAGATAGTTTCCTTCCAGTGCACAGAGTAACCTAGAAAACAGAGGATAGCAATTCATTGTTGTAACTAATAGTAGTTGAACAAAACCTTACACATGTGAGAAAATAGTGTTTCCCAACTAGAGAAGGGAGGTCATGTATGATAAAACAATAATTGCTTATAAATTGCAATTCGAATAAATACCTAGAGGAAGGTCGGGATAAGTTGATGCCTTTGACGTTGAATTGGGCTTGCCCAGATGATACCACAGCAATGGGTCTGATGCTCAGAATTGAGCTAAAGCTATCAGTCGCAAGAGGCAAAGATGTATTGACAACTACCTGACCTGCACAGCCAAATAGTTCCAAATAAAATATCCTCCAATAAATATGTAACTGGTGAGTTTGCAATCCAAATAAAACATGTAGCAATTATAGTATAGGAGGAAGTCAGAAGAAAACCATTTTGGACAAATGCCATCTGGTTCTGCACCCTTGCATAGATCCATCCAGTACTCCAAAAATTGACATCATCAGAGAAATTCAGCAGCCTACTCAGACTGGAGCTCAGGTCACAATAGAGCTATCGAGAAAGAAAACAAACAGGAATATGGAAGCATCAGATTTTTGTCGACGCATGACCTCTAATGATTTCATAATCATGTTTCTCTAATACAATTATAAAATCATACCTCTTCCCATGCAGACTCGGATTGGCGAAGATATATAGTTAAAATGACACAACCTGGTCTGATGTAGCTCTCTATATCAGAAGGACTGTTGGATAACCAATCAAAAATCTGAAAATTCAATGTTTAGAAAGCTAATAGTCAGAATATAAGAGGCTGAATGGGAAGCAAAGCATTTACAGTTTGCAATCTGTGTCAGTAATAAAGATGTATGAGAGACAAACCGGTCGAAGTTAAAGTACCTGTGATCGCAAAACAATGGGAAAGTCACTAGGTTCTTTTCCAAATAGCTTGAACACAATGCGATCTGTGTGGCTCTGTTATAACAAAAGTCAAAGGAAGAAAATTTATAAATTTACAATTCAATAAAAGTTATAGGAGTACTGCTATAAAGCAATTTCCTACAGCATTTCAATTTCAACAATCAAAGGCCATTTCATATGGGATTCTGGGCATGGATATTGAATGGCCCATACAGTCAGAGAAAAACTAAAAGACAAGACAATCACTAGATGCTTCAGCCATCTACAAGACAAAAAGGAGAAAAACGACAAATAGACAGTGTTGGGACAGCAGAATACATAATTCTGAACTCTAACTACAAGAACTTGTCATGTAGACTCTTAAAGATTTTGATGAATGAATTAGTATATCTCCATGGACAACTTCTCCAAAACTGGATTTAAAAAAAAATTCTTTTTACATTTAAGGGAAATAACTAACTGTGTTTTGCTTAAGGATTTGATGGGCATGAAAACATGTAAGCCAACAAACCGCGTTTATTAGCACGTTAGTGTCCATTTAATGGTTCAACTTCTGCTACAATAAGTTCAATCATGCATCTTAGAATACCTGAGCCTCCCCACTGGAACTGGATGGGGACTGAGCAGATGCAGAGTCCGAATTTCCGCTAGTCTGAGGAGGACTTGATTGATGCGATTCTTGCTGCACCCATGAAGGGCACCCAACAGTAACGACACCTAGACCCTGTGGAGCGGTTGATCTTTCCATTTCATCCGTTCCATCATCCGAATCAACATAAATGTCATTCAAATCAAAATTATTCAGTTTGCATCCTCCACCAGAAGTCTCCAGCCCTTGAACGTACTGAGAACCAGCTTCTGTGTGCAGAACAATGCCTGGCCTCTGAGATGTGGCATGTAATTCGACATTTTTCTGTGGCATTTCATCACCAAGTGTTCTGCAATGCTCTTCTCTAGATGTTTGCCCTGGAGAGCCATTTGACAACATAGATACTAACTCGGACTTCCCAACTGAAGCCAAATTATTCAACAAATCTGGAGACTCTTGGAGATGTGCAGATATGTTTCTTTCCCAGTGGAGGGATCCCTGACTGGCAAGACCTTGAAGAAGATGAGACAGGAGATCCTGATCATCTCTGTGGTTCGACCTATTAGCTGAAAATCGTGGAAGTGGGAAGGAATTTGGTCATCTTAGACTTGGCACAGGGCCCAAAAGGTCAAAATATTGAACAAGAATTCTGCATATCGTATAACACGAATGCAGCCTTTCTGAAACAGAAAAGTTTCTTACAGTGCATGCTGGATAGGATCTTCAGTATGCTCATCAACAAGTAACTGCTCGTCTGGTTGTTATCCACAGGATTGGTATTACTGATATTGTCAGTTTGTGTTTTCCTCCTCCTCTTATTGTGGCCAGCCAAGCGCCGGCGACAACTTCTCTTTCCCTCGTCAAACTCTTGGAGTGCATGAAACCTGAAAGCACAAATTACATTACCTATTAATAGTATAGTAATATAAGTACATCATATAAACTACCTCCTCCAATATGGAACTTCAAGTAACACAATTAAGTTTTTAGCTTTCCATAGTTAGCCGGAAACATCATTTTCTCAATCATATCGCTCTTTCCAATCTATGAACATGAAATAATCCCCAAGATCATTATTGGCCTAATCAATTTTCAGCTCCACAGGAATCCACTCTAAAATTTAACCAGCCAGAAGAGCAAGAAGAGAACAGACCTGCTGCACTGCTGGCAGAAACGCTGCATTTGATTCCCCACGAGTGCCTTGCTAGCCTTGGAGTGCATCTGGCAGACTTTATGCCGTCTATGATAATCTTTCGCCTTACTCAAATCGGCGCCGCAGTCCTCAACCTGACAGACAGCTCCAGCTAACTTCGTCTTCTTCCCCGCAGCTGCTTCCCCATTCCCGGCCGTCGCGAAACCGCGGCCGCCGAGGTCCAGAGTCAAATCGGCCAAGTTACTGTTCTCGACCGCATCAGCTCGTCTCTTCTTCTCCAAATCCCTAGTATCTCGCTGCAATTCGTCCGAATACGACGAGGAAGTGTTGGAGGAAGCTCGAGTTGCGGAAATTCCAGTCTCGAGGGGGAAAAGCTGCTTGCTCTGATAATTAGAGGCGGCACCGTTGAGCGGCGTAGCAATGAAGAGGTCTCCATCCCATCTCCACTCGCTCGGATCCCATTCCAAGCTCCGCTTACTCACCGCGCGCAAATCGGATGGAATTCCGTAATAGAGCTGAGCTTCGCCACCGATTCCGGCTTCCATGGCAGCTAATTAGTGAAATTGAAGCACGCGAATTCAGGTAGAGCGCAGATCAGGAGCAGCAAATCAACCTAGCTTTACCAAATCAATCTGTACGGAATCATAAATCCGGATTGAGCGCGTACATCCTCGTAATTCCAGAACAAGCAGAGCACATAGAGTGAATTCGGCAAAGGAGGAAGGTGATTCGGAGGGGATAAAGGGAGGAAATGAGGAAATTCGAAATGGAGGCAGCAAAAGAGTAGGGTGATATCAGTTGAGAAAGTGAAAGAAGCAGTTGAGAGAGAGTTGGCAAGTAAGATCACGGCGGAGGAAGGGGGAGAATAAAGTAGAGAGAAGTTGGGTGGCGGGACGGTGGCGAAAGGTGCGGATGGAAGGTGGGTGGGATATGAAACGAATGTAGAGAGATGAAGAGAGAGGAGATGAGTGAGTGGTGGTTTTTTGTTTTTTATAAACACGGGGACTAATTTACTTTGTATTTTGGATGGGCCCACCTTGCATTTTCATAACGATAAAAGAGATGGAGTGTGGTCTCACTCGACTCGATGAAGCGCAACTCAGTTGATAAGATTTGTGTTTTGTATTTTGAATGGGCCCACCTTACATTTTCGTAATGATAAAGGAAATGGAGTGCGGTCACACTTATGAAGCGCAACTTAATTGATAAGAGGTGTGTTGGGTAGAAGTGCCGAGATCAAAATTAACGGATTAACTTTGGTGAATAATATTTCAATATTGTTTAATTCATGCTGGCTAGTTCGCTATTATTTTTAGAGAAATGCATTATTTTATTTAAGAAAACCTTTATTGTGTTCTTAATTTCTTATGTATTCAATGCAACTTTGATACTCCTATTTGATTGTTTTATCTCAGTGCTACAATGAAGTTCTTTCTTCACTTTTTTTAGTCTTTCTTATTTTTGCTTTGCATCTTGCAACACAAGGAGAATTTCATAAATTTTTTGTTCACTTTTAGTAAGTTTAATCCAATTTTAATCAATTTCACTTCATTTATTCACTACTACTATTCGAATTTTGTTCAATATATTTTTTCTCTTTCTTTTTTGCTCATCGCCACCATTGTCTTCCTCTTCTCACGATCGCCGCAATCGAAGGCGCGGTGGCCAACAATATCGAGGACCATTTAATTCATATGGACATTCTAACCGTAAGAAAAAAAGTTACAAATTTGTGCATTCCAATGCAAATAAATGTCTTAGTTCGTGTATAAAGCCAATTTTAGGTACTAGTATTCTTTGACACAATCCTTTCCTGGGTACAAAAAAGATAAAAGGCATACAAATAGGAGATTCCAAATCAATTACTACTATTATCTTTCAAATGAGAGAAGCATATCTTAATAAGGAAGGACTCAAAGACAATTGGTCCAACAAGTAAGGCAGCACCACCATTTTCTCACATTCGGTATCAAGTCGAGATAGAGTTATCACTCATATTCACTCACACCAACTGCACTACGTTTCGAAGAATACATGAAAAGATAAAAAGAGAAAGAAGTGACAGAGAGAGGTCGGCCACAAACAGTGGAAAAGATGCTATGCTTTGTTATTATGGAAAAATGGATTGGAAAAAGGAACATTTTATTTGTTCAGTATTCTATGCTCCAATAGTAACTTGTTCCCCTCTCTCTAAATTATTTGTCCCCTCTCTCTATCTCTATAATTTTTAGTATGATGAATAAATTTATCTTATGATGCTAAATTAATTATATTACGCCTTCCCTCACCGACCGGTAATGCTCCAAAAACCGTCATGGGCAAAAGGGACAATTTCACGTGTCACCGAAATTCTCATGGGCTGCTATTTCGATATTTCAAGATCATGCCATTGGATGCTATTCCCATTATTAAATTGTACTAGTACTAGTAACAAAAAAGTTTGTACACCTACATAACTTTCCGAATTACAACTTAAATTATTTACATATTTAATGTGGACTTTTTAAATTAGGGTGGGGATTGGGCACAACATACAATCATTTATTTCTTGAATTTATAAGACTTGTCACATAGTTTAGTGATAATATATGTGGTTGCGGTGATTTATATATTATAGAGGAGTCGAATCGCAAGTCAAGGTTAACAAAAAATGGTCCCTAAAACAAGAATTGAATAAAATTTAAGAATCAATGTAAATTTTCTCCTTGATTTGGACCAATCGATCTTGTACGAGATTCACATTTGATAGTTGGGTGTGTGAGGTATGTGTGGAATGGCACTAGTACTAGAGAGGCGTGCCAAGTTCGTTTTGGTCCCATTCTAGTAATGGAGTACTAGTACATTTAATAAATTAAAAAATATATAGAGTTGGGCCATTTAATTATCCATAAACGATGGAGTACAATTTAAATGGTGGGTGGGAGGTCCCATTTCTTGGTTGCTTATCATAAACAACAAAAAATTGAAAATACAATGAGAAAAGGAAAAGAATACGAAAAGGTGGAGCAACAGAACTAATACGAATCAATTATGAGGGCTTTGTTTGCTTTGACCGAACTATGCTGTGGGTCTCCGTCTAGTCCATTCTCATGAATTATATTGTCATGATATAAGTGAAGAAGTTAGTAAATTATATTAATGAAGTAGTACTATTTTACGATGGATTCAGGGAATAAAATTTGTCGGTGTCAAAAAACAAAGACAATATGATAATCATACATTGCAATTTGCAATGCATTGTCAGATAAAGACCGTAAATAAACTTCTAACCTCAAAAGACTAATACAGAGTTACCGCACTATAGGGTCGATCCGTTAATGCATACAACAAAAAATTTGAGGATAAACGGTGGGCCGCCAAAGGATGGAGGCATTGTAGTAAGGTAGAAGCAATCTGCAAAGGTCACATGCAATTGGACCCTCCCCTATTAACTAACACACACCATCCTCCTTCCTTGTCTCATTCCCCTCTTTTTTTCAGATAAATTATTTTTGATTTTCAATTTTTTCATACTTTACAAAAATTGTAGGAGTACTAGTATTTAAATATACCTACAAACATTATACTAGTAATTAGTTTTGTTTTTTTTTCACGAATTTAAACTATAAGTAAATTTCGATTTTTGTTCACTAATTTTTATTCATCAAAACAACATTTTATTTTGATTAATGATTGTCATCTATTTTGATGCCACAATACCAATTTTTGATACCATCCATCTGAATTCATGGAAAATATATTTGGGCATCAATTAGATTATGGGAGAGGTGAGAATTTAATAGTTGGTGAATAGTGGATTAATTATTAGAAAGAAAGACATTTCACAAAATAAAAATACAATAATGGGTGGAGATTATTGTGTAAAAAAATGTATGCCGCGAAATACTAATATTAATGTGATTTTGTGTTTGTTTCGTATTGTCTCTATTGATGTGCAAATGATTGGGAATTTGATTGCCCTGATTAATGAATATAGTATTAGTGGTGGTGGATACTAATTATAAATGGGGTGTTTTTTGGTTATTTATTTTTCATGATATAATAATTATAAACATTTTAAAAAGGCTGTCTTAGAGACAAGTAGTTGAATTGTCACATGAAATGTACGAGAAATTAGGGGAATGGTGCTATCTATCATTCAAAATGTTAGTATTAAAATTTAGTTCTATATATTTAGAGATGAATATTTGCCTAGAAAGTGGGCACATGAGTCCAGAACCCATTTGCATCACATATTTTTCGAAATGCCATCTATCTAGGCATTTATTTACTATTGTAGGATTCGAATAAAAACAAGGGAAGGGTCGTCGCATTTTGACATGTCATTTCTTACTTCTTAGTATTATGGATTTCAAGATCCCCTACAATTATTTCTTTGAAGAATATTGATGTTCTTTTGTTCAAAAATATTATCCCTGCTTTCTTTTTTTGAGAACATTTAATCTCTACATTGTTTTGTACTATCACTTTTATGTGGGCATTTATTTATTTTTTCCCTTTTAGGTTTGTGTAATGTAAACGAGATTTTTCAGAATAAGAAACTCACGAGTCACGACATTATTATTTAAAAGATTAATTTTTTCGATAGAACCATATTCACAATGTCGGAGATTAAAATATTTAATAATTTCGATAACTTCATGTTCAAACTTTACAAAACTAATTATTCAAAAAATTGACCTTGGTTATGATATTCAACAGTTTACATGAAATTACATATTTCACATATATTATACAATCGCATGTTATATTTTTCATAGGAATTGAAAACCACTTTTACCACAATATTATGAGTTTAATTCGAGGTGGATTTTTCAAAAATTTGGAAGGCAAGAATAGGGACAAGGTCACAAGGGAACATAGTAGATCCAACAAAGGAATAAATAATTTTGATCTACAAAACTATAGTAAATATTATAATCCAAATCTTTATGTGCATGGAGATGGAGATCTGCCCAATAGAGTGTGTTAACATGCAAAATTAGGTTTAAGATACCTTCCAACCTGACATTCGGTTTTTTGCCCAATTATTTTACAAACTATAGTCTCGAGACAAAGATGCTACAAAATTGATTTCCTCATAACATCACACATGCTGTCATATGCAACAGAATTATTTAAGCACTGGTCAATTTATAGTTTGTACAACACTATTATTATTTTAAATAAAGTAAGAATCATTGCTCAGATGATCTAAAATAAGGTATTTTTAATTTCTTATAATTTGAGTTTATGATCTCACATTGCAAGATACCTTTTTTAATTTTAAAAAGTAAGAATCCATTTAGTCGAATTCACATGGAAACTAGGATTATATATTATATTAATGGTTGTGATATTTATTGACAACTTGCCCAATTGTAGTCTCCATATCTAAGAATGATGCACCATCTATTAGTTGCAAACTTTTATTTTAGAGATACATGCATCTATTAGTTGCAAACTTTTATTTTAGATTTTTAATAAATGCATTGAGTGTAAATATTAGTATTCATTAAAGAGTTATTTACTGAAAAGGGAAATGTTATACGATGTTGTTTCATTTTATTCATTTTTTGATTTTGATATAATTTGGAAAAAAATATAACCACGCAAGTACCAAATTTTAAGATATTAAAAGTGAAATCAAATTAATACATTAACGTGAATTAAAAAAACGATGTTGACGATAATCCTGACATTAATCTTATAGAAGAAAAAGTGAAAGCTTTAATAATTGGAAAGCCACATTTATCTTACAGAAGAAAAATGAAATATATAATATATTTGGAAAGCAGTTAAACAGAATAAAGTAGTTTGTCCGAATATGACCTATTAAGCCCATATTCATTTAGCACGGGCTCAAATATGTCTGCCTACAATTAGAATTAAGTAAGTGCATATTATAATATATTTGGTTAAATTATGTGGTTGCCTATGTTCTTTTAATATCTTCTCGTTTTGTCTGAATAAATTATACTAGTATACTCGTTCTTTTAATTTTTTTAATTGAGATATGCAGAATCACGAAGTCTGTAATATTTTCGAAAATTTGGCCAATAAAATATATTTTCGTATAGTTGAATTTAGTGAACTTTCAATTAAAGCAAATCCACTAATAAGGAGAGGAGATTCCTATTTAACTATTTATGCTCATAAATCACAGTAGCAGAATAGTCAAAGTCAAAGTCCGGCTGCCTTTCCGATTGAAATATACACACACAGCGAATCAGAGTCGTTGATGATGACTCATCCAACGGTTACAATTAATCGGATCATTATTATTTTCTTTTGTAAAAGCTAGTCCGCATTTTGGCTTAGTTAATACCCTTCTTCATCGCCGGTTTCGGGTTCTGGATCTTCTCTTTTCTCACCGTCCCCAAAATCACGCCACCACGCCTCTCTCTCTTCGTGATTCCGCTGCGGAGGAGCTGCGGAGCTTGCCTCGCTTGAAGAAGGCGCAAGCGCTTGATTTGCATTTACTTCAATCGCCTCCGATCGGTTTAATTTTCTGAATTTGTGAGTGTTTTTTCTTGTGTTTTCTAGCAGAAAATTGTATGGTTGTTAACTCATTCACTGATTTCAGCTCGTTTTGATCTCAATTTCACCGCATCGTTGTTGTTTTTTTCTTTCAGCTGGAACTGTTACTGGTGCTAATTCAGTTATGTTCTTCAGTCTAAATTATTTGTCGTTGAATCATTTTGCGAGATCTGATTGACGTTTTCAAAGCCTAATCGAATAGGTTTCGAGCTCAGAGTTGATATAAGACTGTCAATTTTACTTTTGCTGATACCAATTGAGTTAAATTACAATGGTTTCGGGTTTAGAGTTGATAGAAGATTTTCAATTTCACTTTTAAGTTCTGTTGCATCATGTTTTTCCCCTTAAGTTGCTTTTCCACTTGATGTGAATGTATAATTTAAGTTGTATAACAATCAAGTTTCTTTGTGAAGTGCCGGAGGAGGCAGGCAATGGATGTTTTAGCCGATAAAATGTCTCAAACTTTATTGACAAAATTGGCAAAATTAGCTTGATAGCATAACCTACAATCAGAAACATATCAGACATATTAACTTTGAAATGCTTTCAGCATCATTGGCTAGAATTTAGATTTCTATGAGGCCATGGTCTGAATGCACTGCACACCTTCTTGAATCGACTGTTGTTACCTCACTGTCTGTCTCAAAGAAGTATGTACTAGGACACAATTTCTTCTGAGGATAAGCTGACTAGATGTAAAAACTCGCCGAGTATTATTTCGTATTTGAGTTATATATGCATGGCTAACTATTAGTTGCTGTAGTGATATCGGTTACTGACCTTGTGGCTAACTTTTTTCCATGAAATTGACTGTTAAAAATTCAAACTCACATCATCATTTATCTTGCTCAGCCAATATTGACATTTGAGAAGATCCTTTGGTTGAACGAAATATGAGTTGTTTTGGCTGTTGCGGAGATGATGAGATCAATAGAAATGCCGATGGTGGAGGCCCATACCCAGTAAAAACCGCAGCTGGTAATTTAGCAATCTTTATAGTCTTTCACGCAGAAAATTTGTTAGCTTTTATTTTCTTTTCACGTTTCAACATTTTGTGAAAATATACACGTTAAATCTTTCTATATGACCCCTAAAAAGAGCCTAATTTAACATCATGCTATAGCTTTGGTATACAGCAATCGGTTTGATTTCTGGTGTTTATCTAATTGGATTTTGTGAAGCTTATTTGCTTGGTGCTCAAATTTTAGAAGTTGACCTTTTTATACCCATATGGGGTAGTGTCTGTGGGTTTCTCAAACACCATCTACTGAATATTGGATTTGATACTGGTCTCTTTTTTTATTGTAAAAATAGGTGTTCATTAATCAGTGTAGGTCTGAGATGTAGTAGTTTTATAGTCATGACATTTTATTTGCTTTAGCTGGACATGATTCCTTCTGGTCATTGTTGTTGTGAAGATTTTTGTAAACCAAGACTTTTTTGGTAGGCCATGCTGGGAATTATCACCCTACTGAAGCCACATCTAAGGATCAAGCTGTGAAAATACAGCCTATTGCAGTTCCGTCAATTCCCGTGGATGAACTCAAGGAAGTTACAAGTAACTTTAGCACAGATTCCTTAATAGGGGAAGGCTCATATGGAAGAGTTTATTACGGAATTCTTACTAATGGTCGAGCTGCAGCCATAAAGAAGTTGGATGCAAGCAAACAACCAGATGATGAATTCTTAGCTCAGGTCTCTTATGAAGATTTATTCTAATTCTTGTCCTTGGAAGAAAGTATTGGATATCTTAAATGTCATACTTTTGAACTTTCAGGTATCCATGGTATCAAGGCTTAAACACGAAAATTTTGTGGAACTACTTGGTTATTCTGTTGATGGAAACCAACGTGTTCTGGCATATGAATTTGCATCTAATGGATCTCTTCATGACATCCTTCATGGTTTGTGAAACGCCTAACACTTTGTTTTGACTAATGATTGAAAAATGATGTTTCATGTATAACACAGTTAAAATAATCATTTATTCAGTGAATGTGTTCGCTTTCTATTGTATCTTGTTTATGTTTTTCCCCTATTACATCATTACATCTTTTTGTGTAAACAGTATTATGATAGGGAAGCATGTGCTGACTAATTGAAGCAGCATGATATGCTCTATGTTTTGCTGTCTTGGGCATTCTTTATTTGCATTTGGTTTCAGAAGCTCTTTAGACTGCTGAAGCCGTGTATCTTTGTCATGGATCTTGATTTCTCTCTCTCTATAGATATAATGATAACTATCTATGAAATATTGGTTAAGAATTTTATGAACTAAGTTTTGGTTTAGATGGAGTCATAAATAGTGTAGACAAATCACATCTTGATTAAACTTAAGTTTTAATTGTTTTTTCAGTGTAAATCATTTGTTGAGAGATGCTACTGCGTAATTAAAACAGATTTTATGTCCTCATGGCCCAAACCGCCTAAAGTCGTGAAATGCAAGGTTATTATAGTTTATGAGGTATGAGTTGCATTTTTAAGTTACTGATCTATTTTACAGGAAGAAAAGGTGTTAAAGGAGCACAGCCTGGTCCTCTTCTTTCTTGGGCTCAACGCGTTAAAATTGCTGTGGGTTCTGCTAAGGGCCTTGAATATCTTCATGAGAAAGCACACCCTCATATTGTCCACCGTGATATAAAGTCCAGCAATGTACTAATTTTTGATGAAGATGTAGCTAAGATTGCTGACTTTGATCTGTCAAATCAAGCTCCCGATATGGCAGCACGTCTTCACTCTACTCGTGTCCTCGGGACATTTGGATATCATGCTCCAGAGTGAGTCGCTTTAGGTTCCGCATAAGTGCATCTGTTCTCCTGCCCAGTTTCTCTCTCCACATAGACATTTGCTAGAAATATGCGTTCATATCTTCCTTTTTTTGATATGGCAGATATGCGATGACTGGACAGCTGAACTCAAAGAGTGATGTTTACAGCTTTGGCGTCGTCCTTCTGGAGCTCCTTACTGGCCGCAAACCCGTTGATCATACATTACCCCGTGGGCAGCAAAGCTTAGTAACATGGGTACTGCACTCACTTCCCCCCACCCTCCACACCAAATTAAGCTAGAAAACTCTCTCTCTCGTTCTCGCACTATTTTGCCTTGTAATTCTGTTGTTGGATGTTCCAGGCTACACCAAAACTGAGTGAAGATAAAGTCCGGCAATGCATTGATGAGAGACTACAAGGAGACTATCCTCCCAAGGCTGTTGCTAAGGTAATTACAGAATCTCTCATCAAACTAATAACTGAGTTGCATTTTGCATGTGGAACTCGTTTGTTAAGTATAAATTGCGAGCTTAAGCATGATATGTAAGGTAGTCATCCACTATTCTTGCTAACGAAATAGAGGCTTCACACACACACACACACGCACATTTAGGTGTCACAATGAAGATTTCATATATGGTAATAGATGGGTATGAGATCATATATTGAATGCAGATGGCTGCTGTTGCTGCTTTGTGCGTACAATATGAAGCTGATTTTCGGCCAAATATGAGCATCGTGGTGAAAGCGCTCCAGCCTCTGTTAAATACTCGTGCTGGACCTACTGGTGAAGCTGGACTCACATAAACAAGATTCTATCTCTCATTCATCTCCCCCCCTCTCTATATATATTTGGCTCAAGATTTTGACGAAGCAGGAATTCTAGTATGATTATCCGTTCTTCGTTGTGATTAATATTAATTAAACAATGAGAGTCCCCTGAGGCATGTATTATTTCCATTATTTTTACCTTGTCAACTCAACGTGTATTATAATGACTTGAAATATCCCTGTATTTGACATTCTTTCAAGATGTGACACTTGCCTACCCTTTTCATATTATATGCATTACGATTATTGAAAATTAGAATTCTGATTTTTATTACACATGTAATAAGTATTTAGAATGTTGAAGGCAGCTTGGAATGAGTGAAGTAAATACTAGTAATAAAATACTACTACAAAACGACCTTCAGATCACACACACTTTTAGTATTGATTTTACATTTTTGTAATACTAGTCCAAGTCATTATAGAGTATATTAATTGTACTCAAAATAAGTAATGACACGGTGATAAACACCGAATTTTAAGTGGAGATGCTAACTAGAGGCCTCCCATTAATCTTGCTAAGGTATGTACATAATTCATCATTCAAATTTAGCTTTTCTCCTACACCATTATCTATAGCTAAAATTCCGTTTAACCATTTGTTAAAACTCTATAAAAATGCAAGTGGTAATCCATTTATCTCACCACCCTTTCCATACCAGGGTAACTGGTTGGTTCCTCCATCAATAAACTTTTTCCATCTTCGCTTTCCCAAACCTATCACCTGATCATTCAGGTGATAGATTAGAATTTCCTAACGAAAGTAAAGAAAAAAAATATATAATAGTAAAAATAATAATTAAAAAAAATGGGTGCGGCCAAGATTGCGGTTCCTATAGTGTCACTTCTACTAGTGGTAGGAGTAGTGATCGGTGTAATTGTAGTGATAAAAAGCAACGGTGGCGAAGCCGAAGAGGCGAAGAATCTGAAGACGCCGTCGATGAAAATGGTCAACTCCATTTGTGGGCCGACGGATTTCAAGGAAGCATGCACTGCTACCTTGGAATCCGTCGCTAAAAACGCCTCCTCCACCCCCAGCGATTATATTCGCGCGGTGGTGGAGGCGGCCCTCAAGGAGGTCAACAATGCATTGTTGGCCACCAACAAGGTCAACGTTGACAAGTCCAAGGACGAGTACGACCACGTCGCAGTGGAGGACTGCAAGCATCTCCTCGACTACGCCGTGGACATGCTGCAGGGCTCCATCGCGGCGGTGAAGGCTGCCGACCTGGCCGGTCTCCGGGAGCAGCAGCACGAGCTGCTGAGCTGGATGACGGCCGTCTACGCCTTCCAGACGACCTGCACCGACCAGATCAAGAGCCCCGAGTACAAGTCTGCCGTGGAGAGCGGGATGCTCAACGCCACCCAGCTCACCCACAACGCGGTCAACATCGTTGCGGAGCTCACCGAGATGCTGAAGCTCTTCGACGTGAAGCTCCCCACGAGCAAGCAGGCGACGCTGTCCCAGCGCCGCCTGCTTGCTTTGGACGACGGGTTTCCGTACTGGTTCGGTGCCGGTGATAGGAGGCTATTGGCCAAGCAAGCGGCTGGGCAGCTGGTGCCGGATGTCGTCGTGGCCAAGGACGGAAGCGGGAAGTTTAAGACCATCAAAGATGCGATAAACTCTTACCCGCCCAAATTCAACGGGAGATTCGTGATCTACGTTAAGGCCGGTGTCTACGACGAGCAAGTCATCGTTGATAAGAAGAAGCCTAACATCTTCATCTATGGAGATGGCATTGCCAAAACAATCGTCACCGGAAGAAGGAACTACGCCAAAATGAACATCGGTACCATGCACACCGCCACCTTTGGTAACTAATCATTACTACTTACAATTATTATCGTGTGCGTGTTGGCCTAGTGGCAAAGTGATTATTGACTAAGGTCAAAGGTCAATGCCCTGTTTATTTACTTTACTAATCGAAAAAATTATCTATAGCAAACGAAGCTCCCGGATTCATTGCGCGGGGGATGACCTTCCGCAACGAAGCCGGTCCCGAGGGCCATCAGGCGGTGGCCTTCCGGTCCCAGGGCGACAAGACGGCGATGTTCGACTGCAGCTTCGAGGCCTCTCAAGACACACTCTACTACCAAAATCTGAAGCAGTTCTACCGCAACTGCCGCATCTACGGCACGGTCGACTTCATCTTTGGCAAGGGCGACTGCGTGATCCAAGACAGCCAGATCATCGTGCGAAAGCCCCTGCCAAACCAGTTCAACACCGTGACCGCAGACGGCAGGGAGATCCAGCGCGGTAGCAACGGCCTCGTCCTGCACCACTGCTCCATCGTCCCCGACGACTACCTGTGGCCGGTGAGGTTCGAGATCCCGACGTTCCTAGGGCGGCCGTGGAAGCCGGAGGCGCTGACGGTGGTGATGCAGAGCACCCTGGGGGACTTTATCAGGCCCGAGGGGTGGAAGATTTGGGATGGATCCACCAATCACAAGACATGCCTTATGTATGAGTATGGAAACAGCGGTCCCGGGGCGAAGACGAATGGCAGGAACAAGGATTTCTCGGGTTTCAAGGTGATCAGCGCGGCTGAGGCGGCGAAGTTCGCACCCGGACAGTTCCTTCATGCCAATGAGTGGCTGCCGCAGACCGGTGTGCCTGTGCAAATGGGGCTGTATTGATTAGTTTGGTTGGATTGGCCTTAAGTTAACTACGCTCACTATGTAACATCGATGACACTATTGGGATACTATCAATGCAATCTTGGTTTTAATAATTTTTTTTGATTTGGTAAACTTCATTTTTAACAACAGACATGTTGAAAAAATTAATAAGAGCGCTCATATTCTATACTCTGTATTACTTTAATAAACAAAATGTATTACTCCTAAAAGAACATATTAAACCAGTATTATAAAAATTGTCAGAAGTGGGATTTGAACCCACGCCCTCTCTCGAAGACCAGAACTTGAGTCTGGCGCCTTAGACCACTCGGCCATCCTGACTGTTTGTTTACCAATCCATTTGTAATTATACATAACAAATTCATATTTAACAGATTGATTATTCGACCAAAAGAAGAAGAAGAATTTTAAAAAAATATTATATGTAAACATGTTATTTCCCTTCATGTAGGAACTAGATTCTTTTTTGTTTATTTTCACAAATAGTCTTGTTTTTCTTTTGAAATTCAATCAACATATATGTTTAATGAATTCCATTTATAATGTAGATGGGTTAAGTTTAATTGAGATCAAGTTATGTTGTTAATTTTCAAGAAATTTTCTAAAACTCCTACTACTACTATTTACCAACCCCATGCAAAGTAAAATTCTTGCATTCTACTCATATCAAGATACCCAAGAAACATGTTTTGTGTCCATTTTGAACTTGTTACCATCTTTTTTCCTAATTAGTGTATTCATGCACACACATTTTACTAGAAGATGTGATAGTCTATATTGGGAGATTAATAATGTTATAATTCACCGACTTATGTATTATTGGTAGATGATGTGGTCTAAATTGACAAGATAACATATAATATCTGTAGTCTTACCATAGCTAGCAAATATAATATTATCTGTCTATTTCTCATTACTTACCACCACAAAATGTAAACTAAAGGTTGCTATCTACCTAGTTTTATACTGTTGGTAGTTATTTAAGTGTAGACTTATTTGGTTTTCAAAGTGGAAACAGAGTAATGGTGGAGTCAGGGGAAGCTGCCTATGGGTGGAGTTGGGAGGAGAACAAGCTGTTTGAGGTGGCGCTGGCGGTGGTGGATCAGAAGCATCCTCACCGGTGGGAGGCCGTGGCGGCTGTGGTGGGAGGGCGCAAGACGGCGGAGGATGTCCACAGACAGTATCAGATTCTGTTGCAGGATTTGCAATGGATTGAATCAGGCTCTTTGGATCATAATTTGAACTATTACAGCACTCTCATGTGAAAAAGGCATATATATGTATATATATAGACTATAGTAGTTGTTGTGTTGTATGTATTCTTGGGTAGCTAAGTTGCTCTGTTTCATACTTGATATAATTACAATGTAAAATGGCTAGAGGTGTGTGTGTGTCTAATGATATTTTTCCATGTTTATTTGATGGATGTTCCTTTTAACTCTGATTTCATTGTTTAAAGAGAGTGTTGTTACCAACTAAGAGAGTGTGTTGTTGAGTTTCCGTTAATAGATCGGGGTTCAAATTATCACATGATGAATGAATAGTTATTAATCATTTTTATGAAAAATGAATAAAACTCAGGCAATAATGAGTTGGAAAAATGATAAGGTTAAATCACAACGGCATAACTTTCAAACGTGGTGAATTCAACCATAGCTTTTATAACATTCACAATTGTCTCGTAGTACGTTTTATTTTGAGACAATCTGTTGGGACGATTGTGGATTTCGAAACACCATTTTTTTCATATTAAAGCCAATGGCCAATGCATATGGACAGGACACTTTAGTATGTGTGAAATACATCAATGTCACGCCATTAGATACCGCTACCTATTGCCAAAAAAAAAAAAAAAAAATCTTTAGGCTGACCAGTATAAAATTTTAGATTTAATTCATCATATTTGAATTAATGGAACTAACAAAAGTCAACGAAAATTATGGTTTGAATGAAAAACGTGGAATTAACCATGCACCTATATTATTGGGCTGAAGCCCAACATTATAAATAGCCATGGCCCAATCGGGCGATCTAAAGAAGATGAGGCCAAAAACAACGTATCGCCGAATTATCCGAACAATCCAATTTAGTTATGTTTTCACAAAGTTTCTAAAAAATAATTCATGAATTAAAATGATTATATTCACTTAATTGGTTGTACAGTTCATTTATGAATTTTAAGTACTCCAAATAAATTATAAAATGCTTGTTAATAGTCGCCTTCATTTTAAAAGTATATCTAAAAATAAATTTACAAACTAAAAATAAATATGCATACTATATAATTCTATTTATATTTTAAACTGATAAAATCACGTGGAATATTATCACCCACAACCCCATATCATACTCATAAATTACTTAAATACATTTATAATATATATAAATAATTATAAATTGAATACCAGTGTCAATAAATTTAGTAAGCATAAGTTATAAGTTACTACAGTATATAAGTAGCCCCCTTTTTTTTCTTTAATGTGATAAAATACGCTTTGCTACCATTATTAAAAATTAAATAAGTAGTTAATCTCTAGTACAATTAAATTCAACTAATGTTAATCTCAAGCACGCCATTGAACAAATGAGGTCTTTTGTTCGATACTTGAAAATATAAATATTTTCTTCATAGGTTTTACGTCAGTTGATGACGACCAGTAGAAATTCGATGTTGGATTCAAGATATTTAAAATATAGTGGAGTATGAATTAAAAATGCACAAAATAAAGATTCATAGATTATAACTCATGCAATCATCGGAAAAGAGAGGAAAAATCGAGAGTGGAAAAATTATACTACTGGCTTAATTGATCAAAAAAAATAATTTTGATTGTTCGAAACACATTCATAAATAATGCATAGTATGATTTTCACTCTTATTTTTGAACTTATCGTAAACATTTATGGAAAGCCCTTAGCTAGTTTGCTAATTTGTTATCTTGTAGGAACATTTTGTTTGTCAACTTTGCCAATTCATCAATTTTAGTCCATAAAATTTAAAAATATCAACCATTTTCTTTGATGTAATATTGTTTGAGCTAGTTTTTCACTCTTTTAAATTTTTTAAACGAAAATACACTCAAGTCCATGAAGGACATTTAACTCTCTCTTCTTCATTAGTAATATATGATTTATATCTCTAATTCTTCTTTCTCTTTTCTTCCTTCTTTTTTTCTCTCTTCTTTCCCATTTGTACATCATCTCTTCTTCTCCATTTTCTCCTTCTCTATTCAACTTAAGTAACAATATAAATAGAACTAAATGAATGTGTAACTAATTTAAGATGTCTGAATGCCCTTTATGGGCTTGAAGGTATTTTCGTCTTAAATTTTTTGAAACAGTGAAAAAGTAGTTTAAATGATAGGGATATTGACATCTAATATCATGAAACTTTCAAAAAATTGGATTTTTCCCACGAACTTTAAAATTGAAAATAATATCATGAACTTTACCATGGGTTTGTTTTTTCTCACAAATGAAAAAATTCATGTTATTTTAATAAATTGAAGAACAATTTTGGAGGATGCGCTTCAAGAAAAACTATCTTCAAATATTGAAAAACTTAAAGCTCTCAAAATTGTTGTCGAGAAATTACGAAAAAAAGTCCGTATCATAATATAATTTGTGAGAATTTTTTTATTAGTGGGAAATAACAAACTCGGAGTAAAATTCGAGATATTATTTGCCAATTTTAAAGTTCGAGAGAAAAACTCAACTTTTTGAAAGTTTCATAATATTAAATGATAATATCGCCAAATGAATTGCATTAGAATTGATGAAACTACGAATATATTTTTAAATTTTACGGACTAAAATTGATAAAGTATCAATTGATTTTTTCTTGTAAGTAGCACAATGGCTGATTTCCTGTCATCAACTCCAAAAAATTCAACCAATTTCCAATTATTCATACTCCTTTTTTGATTTCCTATAAACGAATCTTTGCATAAAATATGTGACCGAACACCCACTATAAAAAATATTGACTTATTCAACAAAATCTGGTATTGGATGAGTAATCTTTATTTTGTCGATATTATTTCTATTATTTAACTGTCGTTGAATTAAAAATAAATATATTATGACTTGAGGTGCTGTTTTGTTAAAGATGCAGTCATTCTAGCCTCAAACTTGCACGTCAACTGATACCAATTGAGATTAATTAATGCCAACTTAGTTGCTGGCCATCTACTTTGACCTTCAATATCACCAAACAAGTAATTAGAGTAATTATAGGCTTAATTACGACTCCAAACAAATGATTAAGAAAAAACAATTTATGTACTAGTACTGTTTTATATTTGTGCTTACATCACATTTTTCGTTTACACGTCACGCGAATTGATGTGATGAATTTAGTGACAGTTTTCCTACCATCTAGTACTATATAGTCTTTCATTTGACGAATGTATGTTTCATTTAACTTGTCACGAGTATAAAAAAATAGGTGGGAAAATTAACTGATTATGAGTTACATTTTTATATTAGCTTCATAATAAAATACTTATAAATTAAATGAGTTAATGAAATGTATAATTAATTTATTATAAGTAAAAATGCACTAAACATCTAATTAATATGTACAATAAAACTAAACGTGGTGTATTTGATTAATGCATCTGTTATTAACTCTCTTAATCAGAACCTACGTCTTTCACTTTTGCTGTCAAAATCAGAAGAATTACGTGTAGCAAATGATTAATATTGGATTAGATAGATATTGAAATTGAGAGAAGTTGGTAGCAAGATAAAATAATGTATTAGGTTTGAATTCAGTTTTATATAGAATTATTAATTAATTACAGAGACCAACACGGATTTACTTCCCCCAAATCAATTTTATAATTAGGTCCAAATCCTACAAGTTGTCATATGTCTCTCCACCAACCCATATTCACCACTTTGTTTGAAAGGAATATATATATATACACACACACACACACACACACACGACATTAATAATATTACAGCTATATGTGACTTGAATATATGTAGTACGTGTGATGATGGACCTCTATTGTAAGAATATTTAGAGTACTTGAGATTAAACTGGTGGATTATTTTTTCAATTTAAATTAACTTGAGATATTATAGGAGGAGACTAAGAACGAGTAATCTTAATTAGCATTGTACTGAAAACAATTAAGTAACGGATAAACTCCACCCACAACAATTTTAATCAATGAATACTACATTTTATATCACTATTGTTTTTAAAAAAAGTGACAATTTTTTCCAAAGAAAAGTAAATTGCTATAAATACATGCAATATATCGTGGATAAAATTAACAATTGTGAACAAAAATCAATTAATATTCATGAATAAAACTAGCAATTATGAATGTTGATAAGAGAATACAAATACAAACTAGTTACTACTATTGTCTTTTGAATTCAAGTGGTGAAATGAAATGAATGTTTTGGCTGAAATTGGAGAATCTTTTAGTTGAGGGAATAAGTTTGACTTGGAGATAGATATGTTGTAGTAATAACATTATTAAAACGAATAGGCAATATGTTGAAAATTTTCCTCACCATTTTACTACTTTTTTATGTGTTGATTATTGAAATTAGATAAGTATATAATTGATTGATGCATTATATTATTTGGAAGTAGTCCTCTTCCATTGCTCATTAATTTATTTGAGATACATTGTTTATTTTGTCTGTCTTGTTGAAGAGGACTAACATCCTCTTTCTGCATTATTATGTTATCAAGGATACTTGAGTTGTTCTCTGTTTTCGTTTTTTTGTTTCGTTTTGAATAATTATTACTCCTATTAAATAAATTACCATAATTTAGTTATAACTTATGCAAAAAATTGCTTAGTTTATATATGTAGATAAGTGTTGCTTAGGTTATTGATATTGACAAATTAATTTGTACTATTTCTTAGGATACCTAAGATTTAGTTTGCCTTTCACTTTCATATCTTTAAATTATTTTATTCTATTTTATATTTGTACGTCACCTATGCTTACAAAGTGGAGAGAAACAAATTAATAACCACCTTATTTAATAGTTAACCTAGCCTTATTTTTCAGAGGGATTTGAACTTTGAATATGCCACTTTGTTTTCACAAAGTTGACCTTCTATATGTGTCACTGACATAAACTATAAATTGATAGTTGCATAAAAATAAATCTTGAAAATGATGAAATTCATGACTTGATCATGTTAATGTTTCACATATTTCGAAATCGAAAATTATTCTTGTGAATCAAAAATATTGAGTTTCAATTTTCAATATTTGGATTTTGTAGTACTAAAAAAAAGAAAGTCAGAGAAAATGTTGGTAGATACGCATAAACATGATTAGTAAATTAAAAATGAACACACATGTTACGCCCAAAGTGAGTTTACATGTCTTTTGCAAATAAAGAAGAAGTCTAAATTATGAAATAAAAAAGCAAACATCGGTAGTTTGTGTTGGCAAAGTCCAAATCGATTAAAAAATTAATCAGTGTTCAAAACTCGTTGAGAAAAATACAATCATTCGGCCAACCCAACTAACTTATGCTACTGCCTTTTTCTATATATGTTTACATTCACTTCCTCCGGCTCTTGAATTGTTCTTCTCAATATATATCTATTTATACATAATTCTTATCATTATTTGATTAATTATTCATTCATCTCCATTTCCATGCCTATGGCAAGAAACTGATTAATTGATCACTATTTATTGCCAATTTCCAAAGCAAGACTTTAATAAGTAAAAGATGGGCGGAGAAGAAGAGGCTTTGGCAGACGGCAGCGGCGGTGGTGGCGGTGCGGAGGCGAAGAACGTGGTTGCATTCTACAAATTATTTGTTTTCTCGGATTGGCTTGATAAGATCCTCATGTTGGTCGGGACGTTGGGTGCGATCGGCAACGGAATGAACCCGCCTCTCATGGCCTTGCTCTTTGGTGAGCTGGCCGATGCCTTTGGCCGCACGCAGACGGGTAACGTGCTTCCCGTCGTGTGCGAGGTCTCGCTTAAGCTGGTCTACGTCGCGCTTGGCTGCGGCGCTGCAGCATTTCTTCGTAAGTGTGTGTGTATAAATATATTCGGTCGAGGTTAATTGCTAGTAAATACATGAATTATCAAAATTTAGATTTTTAGCTTACTTAATATTTTTGGTCAAATTAGTATTAACTTGAGAACTTTTTGGAATTTGGTAAATGGTCCAATTTTCACTTTATCAATAATTCGAATTTTTTTGAACCTGATTGACTACTAATCCTAGTATGTATACTCCGAAAGTGAATAAATGGCGTGAGTGTATGTCATCAAATTCTCTCATTATTTGTGGCCCAAAAGTCTATGAATTTTGCAATTCATGTAAAATTCCAAAAAAGTACTTCATTTCAATAGTAGAGTATATGGTTAATTATCTATAAAATCACAAAAATTTAGTCAAATTTTGATAAGCTTTATCACGTAAAAAATTTCAATTGTCCCATATTGTTTTTTTTAAACAAATGTGATGTTAAATTGGTGCACATATATAAAATTCTTGTGAATTTGTCCTAAGAAATTAATAATATAAAAAATATATAAAACCAATTACTACATCAAATTGAACAATGGAATTTTTATTATTCAAACAAGAAATTACCTAGATTTTACAGGCAAATGACCATATCTTTAGCTCATTTCTAAGTAAAACCCTATTCAATTCTTTGATTAGTTCTTCAATATTAATTCATCATTAATATAACCCTTGTGTTCTTTTATTTCCTTTTTTTTGGGAAGTAATTAATATGAATGTGTGAATGATGATGAGCAGAGGTGGCATGTTGGATGATCACCGGAGAGAGACAAGCCGCTCGGATCCGAACTCTGTACCTACAGACCATTCTGCAGCAAGACATCGCCTTCTTCGACAAGGAGGTCCACACGGGAGAAGTCATCGGGAGGATGTCCGGCGACACGGTCCTCATCCAAGACGCCATCGGAGAGAAGGTCGGCAAGTTCGCGCAGCTGATGGCGACCTTCTTCGGAGGCTTCATCATCGCCTTCGCCAAAGGCTGGCTTCTCACGCTCGTCATGATGTCGTCCATTCCGCCGCTCATGATCTCCGGCGGGGTCATGTCGCAAGTCGTCGCCAAGATGGCATCGCGCGGCCAGAACGCCTATGCTGCCGCGGCGGTTGTGGTGGAGCAAACCATTGGCGCCATTAGAACTGTGAGTAGTTTTTTTTGTTATGCAATAAAAATAAAGATAGCTATATAGATTAAAAAGATATTTTAATATATAATCCATTTTTGTGATTATGAATTATATATTGGCAAAATACGATCAGATCACAGTTTAAAAAAAGAAAGAAAAGCTTTGTTGTTTTGAATTTATGCCAAAATATGTGATTTCACTATTATAAAAAGATTTTGGTTGCGATTGTAGACAAATTAATGTCAATTCTCAACTAAGAAGTTTTTTGACCGTGAATTCTAGGATAAATAAGGTGAATTCACAACTATATGTATTAATTGTTTTTATCTTTGAGCACTCATAAACCTTTGATCCAAATTTGAGTCTTACCAATATTATTCAGCTACCAATATTATTATGGTATTATGCTAATCAATTACAATCCTTCATAATAAATACATAGATTCATAGATGATAGACCAAACCTATATTTCCATGGTTCCCACTACTTACATTTTTAATTCTTTTTTTTTTTTTTTGTCAATCTCTAATTTCATAGTATATCTATTTAAATAGAACAAAATTTGAATAATTTATTAAAATTTCAAATTTACACATTAAAATAAAATTTGAAAAACTGGACGTGTGTGCGTGGGCAGGTTGCCTCGTATACAGGGGAGAAGAGGGCAGTGAGTGAGTACAACAAGTCTCTCGACAGCGCTTACAAATCATCTGTGCAGCAAGGCCTAGCCACGGGGCTCGGCCTCGGCACTGTCATGTTCATGATGTTTTGCAGCTACGGCTTGGCCGTTTGGTACGGCGCCAAGATGATTCTCGAAAAGGGTCACTCCGGTGGTGAAGTATTCACCGTCATCGTCGCTGTTCTAACCGGCTCACTGTGAGTTATATATCATCATCTCATTCTCTCAACAATCTCATATCTCAAATTTCAAAAAAATAAAATTAAAATCCAATTCTTCATCCACACAGGTCTCTGGGCCAAGCCTCTCCCTGCTTGACAGCGTTCGCAGCAGGGCGAGCCGCGGCCTACAAGATGTTCGAGACTATTGACAGGAAGCCGGAGATCGATCCATTCGACAGCAGAGGGAAGGTGTTGAGCGACATTGCTGGAGATATTGAGCTGAGAGATGTATGCTTCAGTTATCCAGCTAGGCCTACTGAGCTCATCTTCACTGACTTCTCTCTTAGCATTCCACGTGGCACCACTGCCGCCTTGGTGGGACAGAGCGGGAGTGGCAAGTCCACCGTGGTTAGCCTCATTGAGAGATTCTACGATCCACAGAGTGGTCAGGTTTTGATCGATGGGACCGACCTCAGGGAATTCCAGCTCAAGTGGATCAGGTCGAAGATCGGGCTCGTGAGCCAGGAGCCGGTGTTGTTCATGGGAAGCATCAAGGACAACATTGCCTATGGCAAGGATGGCGCCACTGATCAAGAGATCAGAGGCGCGGCTGAGCTTGCTAATGCTGCTAAATTCATTGATAAGTTGCCGCAGGTAATGTTGTTTATAACGTTTTACTTTGCATGATTGGTTAGAATAGATAAGCTGTTGGATTAACTGTGAATGGTGGACATGTTTGTGCAGGGGTTGGATACTTGGGTTGGTGAGCACGGGACTCAGCTATCCGGTGGGCAGAAGCAGAGGATTGCCATAGCCCGGGCTATTCTGAAGGATCCGCGGATTTTGCTTCTGGACGAGGCTACAAGCGCGCTGGATGCAGAGTCGGAGAGAGTAGTTCAGGAGGCGCTTGATCGGATCATGGTGAACAGGACGACCGTGATAGTCGCGCATCGTCTAACCACAGTTAGGAATGCTAACATGATTGCAGTCATTCATAGAGGAAAGATGGTTGAGAAAGGTATGTGTATATTTGATAGAGCTTATTATGCTGTTTATAAACTGTTTGGTTGCTTATTTAGAGACTGTCACAATCTGGACATGTAGGCACCCACACGGAATTGTTGGAGGATCCGGAAGGCGCATATTCTCAGCTCATACGGCTTCAAGAAGCGCGTAACGAAGAAGATGAGGCTGTGGAGGAGCCAGAATATGCGGATGAGTACAGCAGGCAAGCGAGCCAGAAGCCAACGCTCGCGAATCTATTGAGTCGGAGATCATCCAGGTTCAGAAGTGGAAGCCACAACTCAATATCCATCTCTTTTAGCCTATCCAGAGGGGTGAGTGTTTCGAGGAACGAGTACGAGGAGTTGGAGCTTGTTTCTGACAAGAAGAAGCACCCTGAGGTGCCTCTGTCGCGCCTGGCCGCCCTCAACAGGCCTGAGGCGCCGGCTCTATTAGCTGGCACCTTGGCTGCAGTTGTAAACGGGGCGATAGTCCCGTTTTTTGGCATCCTACTGTCACTTGTGATCAAGACATTCTACGAGCCGCCTCACAAGATGAGGCAGGACTCCAAGTTCTGGGCTGTCATGTTTGTGGCTCTGGGAGTGGTGTCTCTGGTGGCGTACCCGCTACGGACGTACTTCTTTGGCGTGGCGGGTTGCAGGCTCATCAGGAGGATCCGAATGATGTGTTTTGAGAAGGTGGTGAACATGGAGGTTGCTTGGTTTGACGAGGCTGAGAATTCGAGTGGGGTGATTGGCGCGAGGCTGTCGGCCGATGCAGCTACTATTCGAGCTCTAGTTGGAGATGCTTTGGCACAGATTGTGCAGGATCTTTCCTCTGCAATTGTGGGGTTAGTTATAGCCTTCTTTGCTTGCTGGCAGCTGGCTTTGATTGTTCTTGGATTGGTGCCTCTCATTGCTCTCAATGGATATGTCCAACTCAAATTCATGATGGGATTCAGCGCCGATGCTAAGGTTCGTGGAGAACGTGAAATTTGTGATATTTTAGACCAATTTAAAGTCCGTGGGAAATACCTGAATTTGGTCAAAGTTCGTGGTTTCAGGGACCAATTTCACTAAAAAGAAACCTTGATAGGCTTACTTACATAACTCTTGTTTGTGTTATTAGGTGATGTATGAGGAAGCAAGTCAAGTGGCTAATGATGCTGTTGGAACAATTAGAACTGTGGCTTCGTATTGTGCAGAGGATAAGATTATGGAAATGTACAAGAAAAAGTGTGAAGGGCCAGTGAAGATGGGGATAAAGCAAGGATTGATTAGTGGCACCGGTTTTGGGCTATCTTTAGCCTTGTTGTTCTTCGCCTACGCCACGGCCTTCTATGCTGGAGCTAGACTTGTTGAGTCTGGGAAGACTACGTTCGAAGATGTGTTTCGTGTAAGCACTACACTAGTGGACGGTACATGCA
Source organism: Salvia hispanica (assembly GCF_029641045.1). Taxonomy (NCBI): domain Eukaryota; kingdom Viridiplantae; phylum Streptophyta; class Magnoliopsida; order Lamiales; family Lamiaceae; genus Salvia; species Salvia hispanica. Next base: position 6,908,731 of record NC_142694.1, read on the forward strand.
TATATACTCGTTTTTCTTGTATTGATATTGTCCCGTGTTCGTGCAGGTTTTCTTTGCGATAAACATGGCGGCCGTCGCTGTGTCCCAATCGAGCACGTTTGCCCCGGACTCGAGCAAGGCCAAGAGCGCAACGGCTTCCATATTTGCGATCCTGGATAGAAGATCAAACATTGACCCCAGTGATGAATCTGGCACCATCTTGGAGGATTTTAAAGGGGAAATTGAGCTAAGACATATTAGCTTCAAGTATCCTACTAGGCCTAATATCAGAATCTTCAGAGACCTCTCACTCACAATTCACAGTGGCAAGGTAAATTATAGTAGTATACAAATCATTTTTAAAATCATGATGATTTGAAGTTGAATTTATTATGTGATTGTGCTTCTAACATATTCTTTGTCTTGTTTTCACCAGACAGTGGCGCTGGTGGGGGAGAGCGGGAGTGGGAAATCAACGGTGATCGCCCTGCTCCAGAGATTCTACAATCCCGACTCAGGCGTGATCACCGTTGATGGAATCGACATCCAGAAGATGAATCTAAAATGGCTAAGGCAACATATGGGACTAGTGAGCCAAGAGCCAGTCCTCTTCAGTGGCACAATCAGAGACAACATAGCCTACGGCGGCAAGGGAGGGAACGCCACAGAGGCCGAGATCACGGCCGCGGCCAAGCTGGCCAACGCCCACAGCTTCATCAGCGGGCTGCAGCAGGGGTACGACACCACGGTTGGCGACCGTGGGGTCCAGCTGTCGGGCGGGCAGAAGCAGAGGATCGCCATAGCGAGGGCCATTGTGAAGTCCCCGCAGATATTGCTGCTGGACGAGGCCACGAGCGCTCTGGACGCGGAGTCCGAGAGGGTGGTGCAGGATGCACTCGATCGGGTGATGGTGAACCGGACCACGGTGGTGGTGGCGCACAGGCTGTCGACGATCAAGAATGCTGATGTGATTGCGGTGGTGAAGAATGGAATGATTGTGGAGAAAGGGAAGCATGATTCTCTTATTAGTATTAAAGATGGGTTCTATGCATCACTTGTGGCCTTGCATATGGCTGCTACATGATTCAATTTTTTGGTAATTTTATTACTTGGAAGTATTATACCAATATATATAGATATAGATCAGATTGTGATAGTAAATAAAAGGCCAAGTACGTACCTTTATATACCTTATATGCACAAGTGTATTATATTTCTCCATTACATTATACTCCATATATATCAATTTGTGAAAAGACACATCTTCAATCCTTTATATTCCGTATGTATTTATCTAAATTCTTATTTTATAGGACTAGTATTTCTTTCTTGCTTGCTTGCAAGGCATGTATATGCCCACACCTAACACTAGTGGTAGTATAGAAATACTTAAAACAACAAACAATTGATTGAACATGCTTCTAAGCCAAGCACCGATTTCACACTCAACTTATAAAAATCTTCCAAAACATTCCATGGCCAATCAATTAAAACAGAGATGGAATTCTCAGTGACAACACGCGCTAAGGGGTTCGTTGCGCCTTCGGGGCCGACGCCATCGGGTATTCTCGAGTTATCGGTGGTGGACAGGCTGCCGGCGCTGCGGTGCAACGCCCGAACGCTTCATGTGTTCCGACACGGACCGGGGGCGGTGGAGGTGATACATGAAGCTTTGGCTAAAGCGTTGGTTCCTTACTATCCTCTGGCGGGGAAGTTGCGTGTTTCTGATGAGAATGAGCTTCAGATTGCTTGTACCGGAGATGGGATTTGGGTGGTGGATGCATTGGCTGATTGTAGCTTGGATGATGTTAATTACTTGGACGACGCCATGTCTATTCCTTATGAGAAGCTGCTGCCTCCTCCGCCGCCACAGACTGACGGCGTAGATCCTCTGGTGCAAATGCAGGTAGGCAGACTTCTTAATCTCATAACCGTGGAAAAGTAGCGAATTAAACCATAATTTTTGTGATTTTCGCAATAGTGTCAAACGATTAAACAATCTACTGTGGGGTGTTCGGTTGCCAAGATTAAATCCCATGATTAAATATGTATCATGTTTGGTTCATAAGATTGAACCCTACAATTTAATCCTACATGGATAGTCTTATGATAATTAGTCATAGCCTCCCCCTCTAACTAAAATAATCTCAAAACTTAATCCTAGATGGATAGTCTCATGATTATTTGTCATGGCGAAGCCGAACGCCACCTATATATATATTTTACTATAGGGTAACACAATTAAACAAACTTTGGTTCAAAATTAGCGAATTAAACAATTATGACATGTTGGGTAGAAGTGATAACTCATCTGCCATTTTTGTTCATAAAATTTCATCCCTAGTAATCACCCCTACCAAACATGGCCACTGCAATACTTATATTCGGTTACCATTTAGATCACAACTTTTGCATGTTTAGGTAACACAATTCGGCTGCGACGGATTCGTGATGGGGCTGATATTCTGCCACAGCATATGCGACGGTCTCGGCGCGGCGCAGTTCCTCAAAGCAGTCGGAGAAATGGCCCGAGGCGCTCCGGCGCCGACTACCCCGCCGGAGTGGCGCCGGGACTTCCTCCCACCATCGCCCTCCGTTCCCCTTCCCATGTCCTTCCCCCCTCTTCCGGACCACCAGCTCGAGCCGGCCATAATCGAAGTATCCACCGACGAGATTGAGAAGCTGAAGCGAGAATTCCGGCAACGGAGCGGCAAGAATTGCTCCACATTCGAGTTGGTGGCGGCGGCGCTGTGGCGGCGGCGCACGGAGGTGATCGCGTTGGACGAGGAGACGGAGGTGAAGCTGGTCTTCTTCGCCAACTGCCGGAATCTGGTGGAGCCGCCGCTGCCGGAGGGATTCTACGGCAACTGCTTTTTTCCGGTGACCGTGACGGCGACGAGGCGGGAGGTGGTGGCGAAGGACGTGTTCGAGGTGGTGGAGTTGATCAAGGAGGGGAAGGCGCGGCTGGCGGAGGAGTTTCGAAAGTGGGCGGGAAAGGCGACGGGGCCGGACCCGTTTGCGCCGCCGTTGGAGTACCGGACGCTGTTTATATCGGAGTGGGGGAGACTCGGGTTCATGGAGGTGGACTACGGGTGGGGGAACCCGGTTCATGTTGTTCCGGTTCAGGGGTCGAGTGTCATTCCGGTCGGGATTGTCTGCTCACAGCCACGCCCGCGAACCGGGGCCCGGCTCATGACGTGGTGCGTCAACAAAGCCCATCTTCCGGCTTTGCTACAAAACTTCCAAACTTGAAATTCTTTCTAAATTAAATAAGATAAGAAAGAATGAATGAGAATTGAAACACAGTGTTATTAAAATAGAGTTCACATGACTGAGCTCGAAAATAAAATATATTCACTATCTTTTCTGGACAATGATTATTCATGTCAAAATATTTATTTTGTTATTATTTTTTAACTATAAAAATTTAAAAATGATTTAAATTGTATACTCTTCTGTCTAAGTTAAATGATTCATTTATTTTGGACACGAGATTTTAAAAAATTGATAGTTTTAAGATTAAATTAAAGTACAACTCAACTAATTTGAGAAGAATATAGTACTCCATATATATTTTAAAGTGTTGTTTTGCTCTTAATTTGCATGAATTAACTTAAATTTACGACTCTAAATATCTGTGGTTGTCGATTCATAACTAAAAAGATTTGAAATTTTAATTTATATGCAAAATATGGTTGGTTATGAATTGTAAACAAAATGTGATAATTTATGACTACGAAAACCATAATCAATTTAGAAGCAACGAGTTTTGTGATTGTCAATTATAGAAATATTAAGGTGGTGTTCGGTTTGAAAGATCAAATAATACCAAGATACAATATATGATTGAGTTGTGAGTTTATTTTAGTCATAAGGGATTAGCTAAAATTAATTATTTTATGATTATCCATCTAGAATTGAGTTGTGAGGTTGAATCTCATGAATCAAACACATTATAAATTTAATCTCGGATACCATCTAGGTTTACTGTTGTTAACCATTCAATTTACCTAAGAGAAAATAGTATGAGTAGATTGGAATGTGTCTTTATTGCTCACTAGATTACTCTGTATGTTAGTGTGATGTATTAAATGCAAGTGTGGGCCGGCCCAGTATGGGTGAGGCTTTCTTTCCAAGGAAAGCGAAGATTCTTGTGAGCTATTCATATTGTGAACGCTCCACCTACTTTGACTCAATTAATTATACTTACTTCATTGCAACCTAAATAATTAACTGAAATATGCCTAACCTACACATGAAATAATGTGATGCAATTTAAATAAATGAGTTATTCTTCTCAATTCTCTTGCAAACTTTTTACATCTTCCACGTTTATTAACTTCATAAGACGTTATCTGCATTTTAAAATAGCGACCTTTTATTTAAATATCTAGTAGTGCCACTTTTTCTTGTCTCATTACAAATTATAAAAATACATAGTATCTATTTGTAGTGGCGATGCCCCAACTCCAACTCCAACTTTCCATTGAATTTGGCCTTTGCTATTATTACCAGCCTTTTGATTATAATATACTACATACATTTAACTGATTCATTCGCTGGACTATTAAAAAAAGGATAAGACATTTATTGGCCGTTGCTAATGCCTAGTAGAGTAATAGTATTATTTATTTATCAAATATTATATATTGGGGAACGCACTAGCTCATAAATTAAGGCACAATTTAATACGAAACCCATAAATCTTTTACTACATTTATTTATACTGATATGGAAGCATAACACAGTCTCCAATAATAATAATAATAATAAGATGTCGATTGTAAGATGCATGATATGTTTAAAAATGACATGAAAGTTGATGCATTATGGATATATATTAGCTGTATAGCTTTAAAACATGAGGTCTAATTGTTTGACCATCACTAATTTGATAAAGAAAAAATTACTAGGAGTATTTGTTTTGGCTTAAATTACCCATCTATTTATTATAGAGACAATATTTCACTATGTCCGTAAAGATGTTTTAGTCGTCAAGAATATTAGTAATTTAGTAGTATGACTTTATAGTCATTCTTATAAAAATAGAAATTTGTTGTTTGTGAATGTTAGTGGTTTTTAAAAATGCAATTTTGTTCTTTATCAGAATTTAATTTACTCTTATTGTCTCTTTCTAATTTTTATTTTATTATTTCTTCTTTGTCTTGTTCATTAAATTTTGGTTTTTTTAGTTCTGTCATTTACAAAAATCAAACTATTAAGTTGATTGTGTAATTATACATACTACATTTGTTCCATAAAAATTTACATACTACATTTGTTCCATAAAAATAGAGATTTTGAAAACAACACAAGTTTATTAGTACATGACAATTGAAAGAAAAAGTAGGAGAGATAATGAGAAAAAAATAAACTATATATGAACAAAAATAGTTAAAATTAGTTTTAGTCTGTACTTTGATTCCATATTGATTTTTTAATATAGATACAAATATCACAAAGAATAAGTAGTAGTATGAAACAAAACCTTTTTAAAGGATTAAGTGGTCCAAGAATTATGACATGAGCTATTACGTGAACAATAGAATAAAATATAACAAGTGAATCAAATTTCAACTATAGTTTTATAATAAATCTTGCTATAATAATACTACTACTTACACAATCTATAATGAGTGTTGAAGCATTTATTTCGAAATAAAACAGTAGTATAGTAGAGACGAATCCAGCTGCACATGTAGAAACAGATACTTAGAAGATGCGATGCAAGTTCACCAAGTGCTTTCTCACCACGCAAAGCATATACACTTTTTTTTCTTGTTGAAAAAAATGGTTGCTGCCAACTTCTCCACCTATAAATAGAAATATTTTGAGTTTAGTTTTAGAAATCTCCCTCTCTCATCCTTAGATTACATTACACGTCTCTTATTTTTTTTATTCAATTCTATACTTTCCTTCACATTACTACATTGTTAGGACTAACTCAGCTTGCTGCTCCATCATCCTTAATATTCTATTACAGGTATTCTCTTTCTCTCTCTGTAAAGGAGTTGCTTTTGTACTTTTCTTGTTGAGCTTTCTGTGTTGCTGTTGGTGAGTATCTTCTTCTTCTTCTTCTCCTTCTCCTTCTCTCTCCTAACTGATGCAAATCTGATTCCTACAATCCTGATTTGGCTTCTTCTCTGATTTGATTTTAAAGTTCTAGAATTAGTTTGTTGAGTGATTATATGTGAAAAGGGAAAGAAGAAGGTGATGACTTTAGTTTTCTGCTCCTTCCAACAAAAACATCACTTTACACCTAACCAATCTTGATCTCTTTTTAGTGCTATCCTCTCTGTGAAAAACAATAGAAATAAGATATTTAATTATGAATTTGTGAGGACTTTGTTGAGTTGGTGTGACTACTAATACATATATATGTATATGTAATTGTGTTTGGATGAGAAAGGAGATTGGATTGGTGTTGATAAATATAGTTGTGTGTGAATCAGCTACAAGAAGATTGTGTTGGCGTTGATAGGATGCAAGCATCCACATCGGAGAGCCATGAAAATGGTGCAGAAGGATACGGGAGCAAAGAGAAAACGGAGGAGCACGCTGTCCCGTTTCACAAGCTGTTTGCCTTTGCTGATTCCTTCGACAAACTGCTCATGATTGTCGGTTCCATTGGCGCCATTGGCAACGGGGTTTCCATGCCTCTCATGACAGTCCTCTTTGGGGAGCTTGTCGATTCCTTCGGCCAAAACCAGACCAACAACGTTGTTTCTGTTGTTTCTAAGGTAATTCATTTGCCTCTCTTCTTCCATTTGTCTCTATTCCTTGACTTACTCTGTTCCAACTGCATTCTAGGTAGCATTGAAGTTTGTGTATTTGGCTTTGGGGTGTGGCGCTGCGGCGTTTCTGCGTAAGCACATTCTGTTTTAGAAGAAAACTTTCCCATTCATTTCATGTTAGTTCAAGTTATGATAATTGGATGATGATTTTGTAGAGGTGAGTGGTTGGATGATCACTGGGGAAAGGCAAGCAGCAAGAATTAGGAGTTTGTATCTGAAAACAATCTTGAGGCAGGATGTTGCTTTCTTCGATAAGGAAACCAACACCGGGGAAGTTGTGGGGCGAATGTCTGGCGACACAGTTCTCATTCAAGATGCCATGGGGGAGAAGGTTGGGAAATTCATACAGCTGGTGGCTACATTTGTTGGTGGCTTTGTGATTGCATTCATAAAAGGATGGCTTCTCACTTTGGTCATGCTGTCATCCATTCCCTTGCTTGTGATCTCCGGTGGTGTCATGTCCGTTGTCTTGTCTAAGATGGCGTCTCGTGGCCAGAGCGCTTATGCTAAGGCCGCGAATGTGGTGGAGCAGACGATTGGCTCCATTAGGACGGTATGCTGAGCTGAAATCACACAAATTTGTGCCTGAGTGTTGTTTATTTGTGTTGATTTGATACTGAATGTTTTGGATGATCCAGGTGGCGTCGTTTACTGGCGAAAAGCGGGCTGTGGCTCAGTACGAGAAGTCCCTGATTGAGGCTTATAGTTCAGGGGTGCAGGAAGGATTGGCTACTGGATTAGGCTTTGGGTCTGCTATGTTCATCATATTCTGCAGCTATGCTCTGGCTGTTTGGTTTGGTGCAAAGATGATATTGGAGAAAGGTTACACCGGTGGCGAGGTGCTCAACGTGATCGTCGCAGTGCTGACTGGTTCAATGTGTGTAACGAAAAAACTTGCTGCGTTCTCTCATCGTAATAGTTATGTAATCGTCTTCTTGTTTTACGTTGTAGGTCTCTGGGGCAGGCGTCCCCGTGCATGACTGCCTTTGCAGCGGGCCGAGCAGCGGCTTACAAGATGTTCGAGACTATTAACAGGAAGCCGGAGATAGACGCGTATGACAGCAGGGGGAAGAAGCTCCAAGACGTTCGCGGGGATATAGAGCTACGTGATGTTTATTTCAGCTACCCTGCACGGCCGGATGAACAGATATTCCGAGGCTTCTCACTCTTCATCCCTAGTGGGACGACGGCTGCTCTAGTTGGGCAGAGTGGGAGTGGAAAATCGACAGTTGTGAGCTTGATAGAGAGGTTCTACGACCCCCAAAGCGGCCAAGTGCTGATCGATGGAATAAATCTTAAGGAGCTCCAACTCAAGTGGATTAGGTCGAAGATCGGCCTTGTGAGCCAAGAACCGGTGCTATTCACAGGTAGCATCATGGATAACATCGCGTATGGGAAGGAGGGCGCGACTAAAGAGGAAATCCGAGTGGCTGCAGAGCTAGCGAATGCTGCTAAATTCATTGATAAGTTGCCTCAGGGGCTGGATAGCATGGTTGGTGAGCACGGCACTCAGCTTTCCGGAGGCCAGAAGCAGAGAATCGCCATTGCTAGAGCGATCCTAAAGGACCCGAGGATTCTACTGTTAGATGAGGCTACAAGTGCACTAGATGCAGAGTCTGAGAGAGTCGTGCAAGAGGCGTTGGACCGGATTATGGTGAACAGAACCACAGTTATCGTGGCCCATCGCCTCAGCACGGTCAGGAATGCTCATATGATTGCAGTCATTCATCAAGGAAAGATGGTTGAGAAAGGTACACATGATCAACTGCTGGAGGATCCAGAAGGGGCGTATTCTCAGCTGATTCGCTTGCAAGAATCCAACAAGGACTCGGACAACGTTGATGACAACGAAAGAGAGGCGAGCATGGGCTCTGGTCGACAGTCAAGCCGGAAGATGTCATTCATCCGCTCCATTAGCAGAGGAGGCTCCTCCGAGATAGGGCACAGCAGTCGGCGTCAGTCATTTGGTCCGCCTCCGGCAATCAACCCCTCTTTGGAAGAAGGTGGTAGTTCCTCTGAGAAGCCACCCAACGTATCCATTCATCGCCTTGCCTATCTAAATAAGCCCGAGGTACCGGTGCTGATATTGGGAACCATATCTGCAATTATTAATGGTGCAGTGATGCCTATATTTGGGATCTTAATATCAAGTGTGATCAAGACTTTCTTTGAGACGGCACCTAAGCTACGGAAGGACTCAAAGTTGTGGTCGTTGGTGTTCGTGGGGCTAGGGGTTGTTTCACTAGTGGCGTATCCAGCCAGGACCTATCTGTTTGGGGTGGCCGGGAACAAGCTGATCAAGAGGATTAGGCTCATGTGCTTCGAGAAGGCGGTTAGGATGGAGGTTTCTTGGTATGATGAGCCTGAGCACTCAAGTGGTATGATCGGAGCAAGGCTGTCATCTGATGCTGCTAGTGTCCGTGCTCTAGTAGGCGACGCGCTAGCCCAAATGGTTCAAGACTTGTCCTCGGCTATTGTGGGACTAGGCATTGCTTTTCAAGCAAGTTGGCAGTTGGCACTAATCATACTTGCTATGATACCTCTCATAGGACTCAGTGGAGTTGTGCAGATCAAGTTCATGAAGGGCTTCAGCGCAGATGCGAAGGCCATGTACGAAGAAGCCAGCCAGGTTGCAAATGACGCAGTTGGAAGTATACGCACCGTTGCTTCCTTCTGCGCAGAAGAAAAGGTGATGGAAATGTACAGAGTGAAGTGCGAGGGGCCAATGAAGAATGGGATTAAACAAGGGGTTATTAGTGGCATCGGGTTTGGGTTGTCGTTCGCCTTGCTGTTTCTCGTCTATGCCACGAGCTTCTACGCTGGAGCACGCCTTGTTCAGGATGGCAAGATCACATTCTCTGATGTGTTTCGTGTAAGTACCAGCAAACTATACATGAATAAACTGATGCTCGGTTGAATGAAATCTAATTAGCCTAATGTTGCAGGTTTTCTTTGCTCTAACAATGGCGGCTATCGCGATCTCCCAGTCGAGCTCGTTGGCTCCGGACTCAACCAAGGCCAAGGGCGCAGCTGCCTCAGTGTTTGCGATTCTTGATAGAGAGTCGAAGATCGATCCAAGCGATGAATCCGGTGAGAAGCTAGAGAATATGAAGGGAGAGATAGAGCTGAGGCATGTGAGTTTCAAATATCCAACAAGGCCAGATGTTCAGATCCTGCGTGACCTCTCCCTCACCATACGTTGTGGCAAGACTGTCGCGTTGGTCGGGGAGAGCGGGAGCGGTAAATCAACGGTCATCTCGTTGTTGCAGAGATTCTACGATCCTGATTCCGGCCATATAAGCATCGACGGAGTTGAGATACAAAAGTTCCAGCTCAAGTGGCTGAGGCAGCAGATGGGGCTAGTGAGCCAAGAGCCTGTCTTGTTCAACGACACGATCCGGGCCAACATCGCCTACGGGAAGGGAGGCGATGCAACAGAGGCAGAGATCATTGCTGCAGCGGAGCTAGCCAACGCCCACAAGTTCATCAGCGGGCTGGCCAACGGGTACGACACGATGGTGGGGGAGCGAGGGGTCCAGCTCTCCGGAGGGCAGAAGCAGCGCGTTGCCATTGCGCGTGCCATCATCAAGGCTCCAAAGATACTGCTGCTCGACGAGGCCACGAGCGCATTGGACGCAGAGTCGGAGAGAGTGGTCCAGGATGCGCTCGACCGGGTTATGGTGAACCGGACCACAGTCGTCGTGGCACATAGGCTGTCGACCATCAAAGGAGCCAATGTGATCGCTGTGGTGAAGAATGGGGTGATAGTGGAGAAAGGAAAGCATGAAACACTGATCAACATCAACGATGGCTTCTACGCTTCATTAGTTGCGCTTCATACCTCAGCTGCTGATGCTTCCTAACTCATAAACATCACCAACACCAATTTTTCCCCTTTTTACTGTATTCTCTTTTACATTTTTAACACAAGTTTTCACTCTTGTAGTAATCATTTAACTTCCATGTCATATGCTACTCAATTTACACACACTTGGAATAGATAAAAAACAGAAAATGCTAAAATAAAAATCTTGCACATATTTTATACGTTAATGGCAGTATGCTGACAACGCAACAAAAAAAGGAGACAGCAAGTATAACTTGCCCACCAACTCCTCGAATATTGAAATATGAGTAGTATATAATATAAGTGAGCTAGACATGTCATGCATGACGTCATTGAAGGCGAACAAAACTACATTATTGACTTTAATGGAGATCATGTGCATAAATATATGTATAAAGAAAGAATCACTTGCATAAAAACAAAGAGAATAATGCCAACTAAACTAACTAAGAAATCTTTCAACAATTTTAGTATCAAAAGTCAAAAACTAAAGCTGAATATTTGCATATTTATCAGTCATCATCATTGTCACTATCATCACTATATGAAACCAAACCAGTTATGTTAGTAGCCTTCTCAGGTTCCTTGCAATCTGTAGTTTCCACTTTTGCTTTCTTAGGTTGGGGCATCACTTTGATCACCATGCCTAAAGGCCGAGGTGGAGGATTCTTCTTCCCACCCACTGAACTTTTTTTATCCTGCACGACAATATATTACTCCCTCCGTCCCAGTTTAAGAGTCACATTTTGTCAATTAAGTCTGTCCCAATTTAAGAGTCACATTTAGAATCTACCATATTTGGACATAAAATTTATCCCCATTATTCATCAAATTTACACCCAAATGCCATTACTTGCATAAAAATAAAACAAAACAAAATTCTAAACATACAAAAAGTCAAAAGGGTCGCACTTTCCACTACCTCACTTCAATTATTACACACTCTAACAACCACTACCTCACTTCAATTATTACACATTCCAACAATTTCTTAAAACCCGTGCCATAACTAAATCTTACTCTTAAACTGGGACGGAGGGAGTACAAAAATGAGGAAACGACTACATCGACACAAAATGGACTTCGAAATATTTTTAAAATCCTGACTAGCAGAAACATAATTCCAAGAGCTTAATTTAGAAACCTAAATAATCTAATCGATCTTTGATTCTTAGGCATATATGATTATCGGAGAATGGATTCGAAAACAATATGAACAACTACCTACAGCCGAGATTTGAAATCATTTGAGTTGCTTGGCCAGTGTAAACATAATTCCATGACTCCAAGTGCATAGTTTAGAAACCTAAATAATCTAATCTGTCTTTCATTTTATCATTTTATGTGTATATGATTATTTGAACCGCCTTTGCTTCTTCCACATCAATAATTTAAAATTCCTCGCACCTATGTTGATTCTACAGCCATGAAGATCTATCATATACCTCCCAATTTTTTCCCTACCTGATGGAGCGCCATGATTACGTTTTGGGTATATTGAAATATTTGTAGAGTCATCTCTACAAATATTTCAATATACCCAAAACGTAATCATGGCGCTCCATATAGTCAAACATAAACCGGGAAAACACATCAGCACATTATGTATTTCATAATCACCTGATCTTTAGGAGCTGAAGGAATCTCCTTTAGCTCGCGAACCACATTATACTGTGATTCCACTGCTTCCTGTATCCAAGAATACAGATGAGATTAGTTATGTGCCAAATTGGTATTGAACATTCAGGTGAAGGGATAAAGGAAAATACCTGAAAACTACGCAGATGCCGCTCTTCTTCTTCTGCAAGTTGTCGCTCATGTTCTCTCCTGGACTGTAAGGGGTAATCAAAAGCTATACAAACTTATCCCTATAGTAAGAATACATGTAAGAGGGCACACGAGTTTCCCTGAGATTCATATTTAAAAGTACATATGCAGACATGATAACTTCAACAAAACACCTGCTTCATTTACAATCGTACTTCCTATTTCTCTCGACCTTCAACTTTCTGACTGCAGTGTAGCCAACATTACACCAACAATCACGGTTCTAAAAGCTCATGCTGTCACTCCATGAAAGAGGTTTCTATTTCAAACCATTTTGTGTCTTTCCTTTTTCATTTTATAACTGTGTTCATCAGATTCTAAGTTGATATGAAGACGATTTAGGGGCACTGATGAAGACAAAGAAAGTAGCATCAGATATAATCAATTTTGGAACCATATAATATGCTCTACTGGAAAATTACTTGATGTTAGCTGAAATCAGTTTGAAGAACTTTGAGATATACTTACAATAGGAACTATTTGAAATTATAGCAAAGTACTTGTATTCCAAGGTTTATAAAAGTTCAAAAACTCCGTAAATTGAGTTACAATAGAAACTGTTTGAAATAAAAGTAAAGTACTTGTGTTCCAAGGTCCATAATCATAATACATACTCCATTTGCTATGGTGCAGAAAAAAATAATGAAAATTGACATTTTGGAACATCAATAGCAAAATATATTTTGATTGCAGTCAATGAAGAACGGTTCGTGCAAGGAATCTGCTACCCCTTACTACAGTTGCACTTAATAAGTAAACAGCAAGAATAGCCTCACCATGTCCAATTTATCGAGAAACTCAGTCTCATCTTCATCCAGAGCTTTTGGAGGCCCTGCACGTAGAATCCGTAAGTAACAGGGTCATGAATTCAGAATGTGCATCTAAATATATCTAATTATAAGCTTAGGGGAAGGACAAGCAAAGTGAAACTAGTAGTAGTAGTAGTAGTATCAACAACTTATATAAGCCTCACCATGTAAACTAATTATAAGGGATGCTAGAACTAATATTCTGGTCTACTGGTCCAGTTCTCAAGTTCACAACTAGATTGTTGTTTCTCGAGGGGCAATAGAATGTCATTACGATGTTGTAAAACAAAAAATACTAGTTCCTCCGTCCCATGAAATAGCGCACACATTGATACAAAACGAGAAATAAAAGTTAGGTATTGTGTTTTGTGAGTGAATAAAGGGCTCCACATTATTGATTTTTGTGTTAGGTAATGTCGATAATGATGGGTCGCGTAACTCGTGTTTAATATTTTTGTAAAGATGTGCGCAAAATAAGGGTACTGGGAAGAAAAATTAAGAAGTGCACTATTTTCTACTGTAGTGAAAGTATACGGTTTCAGAGTTACTGAAGAACTTACTGTGCTTGAAGCGTTCGTTGAATTCAGCATCTTTCTTATCCTTATTTTCCTTTAAAATCTGTAATTTTCAAGGTAGAGTGAGACAGAAATGATGCTCCAAAATTTGTTGACATTCATAATACCCTTCCACATTATGTACAAGAAAGAGTATCATTGAGTAAGTTGAGATAGCAAATCCATTGATCAAAATTGTCAGTGTGATTGTGCAAAAATAAAAAAGGTGAAGCTACAAGAAAAACAGGCGAAATCTTAAGTTGAGTTGCAACCAAACAACAGTTTCATAAACTGAAAAAATGCTAAATTCCTCACAAGAATTAACAGGATGGAGCATTCCAGACGTAGTCAAGCCCTAAATGAAGCAATAAGAAAGAAAGGTAAAAATAGGAATGCAAAATGGAGAGACATACCTCGAAAAGCGGCCTATCTCTCTGAGCAGTACCATCTTCAACTCTTGGCCCCCTGTTCTTCCGAGATTCTGCCAACTGATAGTATGAACGATTAGCCCAACCACACCGGAGCTTTATGTCCTAGAATTAACGCAACAGCAGTAGTCATAATTATATTGGTTACGAAATTAGGGTTAAACCTGATCTTCCGATACGAAGTTCATTAGCCTAATTGGCGGCGGCAAATCATCATCCGCCATTCCGCCGGCGACCTGCTCCGGTTGAAGATTGGATTAAGTAACGAAAGTTGTAGAATGTTGTCTGTTCCTATGCTACGCCATTTTCACAACACGTTTATATAGGTTGATAAAATTAATTACAATCGTGACTAATTATTTTACATATTCTTATAATGTTCATATTTTTACTTGGAGCATCTTCATTCTTCAATGCTTTAGGTCAGCCATAATCCAGCTAAAAACACCTCCTACCCTATCATTAGGATAACAAATCCCTTCTGCGGAGTTCTGCCTCATCAGGACAAGAAACTGGACAAGCAATAGCTTAGTCATAGGCCAACAACATTATAAAAAACAAATAAATTACAATCACGCAAAATACGGAATTAAATTTGCGACACAGATACGGAAAAATGTGATAATTTTATTTATATAAATTAAAAAAAAGTACAAAAAAAATTACATAATTAAAAAAAAAAACACCATCTTGCTTCCACACACGATCCCCAGCTCACTCCTCATCGCCGCCGTCACCGCTACCCGGGTCCCCAAATCTGGCGCAGCTGAGTCCCCCTCGTCTCCCATGGCCCTACGTGTGTGGCCCAAATCGGCCTGCATACTCTGAAGGATCTCATAAAGAAACCCCTTCTCCACAGGGTCATCTGCCGTCTTCCATTGATTGACGATTTTCCACATGTTCATCGACGTTTGTTGACGCGTGAGTTCAGCGAGCTCGGCTGTTGACTTGCAAGTAGGGGGGATGCCGACTGGACCTCCTGGGACCCCTGGGCGACTCCCCTAGAACGGACCCGTTGCTCCGTCCTTTGACCAACCAGGCGGGTGCGGCGAGTAAATGATGGAGGGGACGGGAACTCCTGAGCATCGTCGGGGAGCTCGTGGAACCACCGCTGCTGCTGTAGTCACCGGCAAGGTTCAGCCGCTGCTTCTTCGGCCAGCCAGCATCGACACCCGCCCATAACTTCTCGGAATCCATCAGCACCTCATAGCAGTTTCAGAAGGTGGACTCTTTATAAACATTCTTCAAGGGGAACTGTGACTCCACGATCCTCCTGACATCATCGTCAGTTTGACCGCTGGTCTTCATACGGAGGTTGTTGACATACAACCCCGCAAATCGGGTGACCGCAACCCTTATTCGGTCTCACTGCTTCCGGCACTCCTCCCAACTGTGTGGCTTCCCATTCGGGCAATGTGT
This sequence comes from Salvia hispanica, assembly GCF_029641045.1. NCBI lineage: Eukaryota > Viridiplantae > Streptophyta > Magnoliopsida > Lamiales > Lamiaceae > Salvia > Salvia hispanica. The sequence continues at coordinate 6,924,388 of NC_142694.1, forward strand.
CTTGTAGGCTGCTGCCATCTTAGCCCACAAGTTGACGATCCTCTGATTGTTCGACTGGAGAGGATCATCGCAAACAGTCACCCAAGCCTTGGACAGCCCGACGTTCTCGTCATTCGTCCACTTCCTCCGTACATTGTCGTCATCAGCTGCGACGACTCGCCGACCACCTTTTTGTCCTTGTCCCTCTTCTTCTTCGGTGCGCCCCAACCTCGACCCCAACCTACTCCCCTTGTATGAATGGGAGTGTCGTCGTATCGTTCGACTTGTTCCAACAACTCCTCTAGGGAGAAAATGTCATCTCCAGTGAATTGAGTCTCCACTGGGGTCGATGTGTGGGAAGACACAGTCAAAAAGTCAAGACCGGGGCGATAGACATTGTCCCCCCCCCCCCCGGGCTGCACCCCCGGTGTCCCCTGCATCCCAGGCTGCAACCCCTGCATCCCCGGCTGCCATCCCTGCTGCAGGCCCGACACCCCCTGCATCCCCGACATCACCGGCACCCCCTGCATGCCCTGCCAAACCGGCATACTATCCACTTCCCACGGGTACCGTGGGAGTAGCTGACCCGCACGTCACTGGAGTAGAGTTGTTGTTGTTCTCCATTTTGAGATGTTGATCTTGTACAGAAATTAAGAAAGAAAGAAACTCGTAAAAACAAGTGGTGCAAATGTAAATGACGTTAAAATCGCGTATATATAGAGTTTCAAAAAAAAAAAAAAATCTCGCTCGCCGATCGGGAGCCTACAATGGCGGCGAGGCGACCGGCTAGCGCATCGGCTAGCGGTCGAGAATCGGCGTGGGCTCGCCGAAATGACGCTCGCAGATTACAATGATCAGCTAGCGGACCGGCGAGCGCGCGCGGAGCGGCTAGCTGGCCCGCTAGCCGCCATTGGAGATGCTCTTACTTTATAAAGGATCCACAATTTTAGACAGTCCAAGTATGCATAAACCTATGATAATTTTTAAACAACTTCTTGAGCACATACTAAGGTGCTTTACTGGCTCTGCGAGCCGTTGAGCACGTTGTGCTCGCATACTGAGTCGTGTAAGAGCACGTTGTAATTAAATTTTATGTTCATCTTATTAATGTCATGGATTATAAGTAATGCTCAAAAACACTTTAATGAGTACTCCCTCTGTCCACGAATAGAAGTTTCATTTTTCCATTCTAGTTCGTTCGAGAATAGGAGTCGCGGTTCACTTTTGCCATAAATAGTAATATGATCCCACCTTTCACTAACTCATTTTACTCACATTTCATTTAAAACTAATATATTCAAGTGAGACCCTTATTCCACTAACTTTTTTCCACCCACTTTTCTTAACAGTTCTTAAAACTCATGCCGCCCATAAATGAGACTCCTAATGGCGGATGGAGGGAGTATAAATATTTAACGATTATGGGTAGTACCAAAAACTCATGAATAGTGCAAATGTTCATCTTATAATTTAGAGAAGAAATGCACCTTTTCAGTTACCAATTAAAAGAGAAATGTCTTATCAATTTGAGTTGTACTTCATATTCATGTTCGTGTAGACACACACACAAGTCGGTCATATTCATGTTGAATGACAAGCAGACCCACACAAAATGTCTACCTATTTTCGGGTCATATTCGTGTTGAATGACAAGCAGACCTACACAGAATGTCTACCTATTTATTTGAAACAATAAGGCTCCATTTAATATCATGGAATTGAAGCCTTCAATCAATATTCAATGTTTGGTACCACAAAATATTTAAGTTCTAATTCAACAATTTAAATTTCATATCAAAGTAGATAATTAGAATTCCAAATAGTTTTAATATTGATCACCTTCACACATTACACACACTACACACAAAAAACACACACTGTACACACACACACCTCACATACATACACAGTCGACACTCCATATAAATTATGATAATATCATTTTACCAAACAAAGGATTTAGAATTCAATTCCGTAAAATTCTAATTCCATTTCAATTCCGTAAACGATACTAATATGATTTGGATACTTTAAAACTTCATCCGAATAGCAGTACCATATCATATTATCATTTGCTAACTCAGACATTCTTTCAATTAAAAGGCATAAAAGCTACGACCAGAGAGTCATCTTCACGGCTAGATTTTCAAAGACAACATACTCACAAATAGTTACAAATTTATTGGTCAGTCTGATACATGAAGTAGGATGTTAGCTTCTACTAGTTGTTAACTCTCATGTCTCAAATAAGAGAATCTCAACGCTTTCATTGCGTACATGACAGTCTCTGCTTGGCTAATCAGCAGCATTCTCCGAATTCGTCACTCCTCAGTCCTCAGGGTAAATTCACACATACGAGAGCATGCCACATGCAGTTTATTCATCCCGGTCTCTCCACTCTTCTCTCTAAAACCTGCACCAGTTAGTTTGCTTAGTAACAACATATTTCTGAAAATCAGAAACCATTTAGATTCATGGAATCGTCTCAGATACGAAATTAGCAGCCATTCCTGTCCATTTTTAATGATGCGAGCTAGCAACTATTCATTGAGAAATCAGAATTATGGAACCAAATATTGAACACATAACCCAAGACCTCGTGAAATCATCACTTCACACGAGGTAAGGTCCTTTTTGCCAGCTTTATCTCTATCACATGCATTTTACTTCATGGAGAAACAGGGGAAGCCACAGGAGGATGAAAAACAATACTTGGAGGGTTACGAGGCTTTTGTATGACGAGATTCAATTTTGGAAGCATAAGTTTTAATCTTTTTTATTTGAATTTTAGTTAAACTCTTCTGATCTGAAAATACAAGATTACGAGTACTGATAATGTTAGGAGATCACTATCTATTATTGACCAACTAAGTGACCTAATAATACTCCATATATACACTATGACAACTGTGTGTTTCAGAAGACAATCTAGTGCAAGCAACTGGTATTTGAAAAGAAACAGACATAAATTACTACTCCGTCCGTGCCAAGGAAGATGACTCATTCCTTGGGCGGCACGAGATTTTATGCAGTGTTATTTTGTGGGTTAAGTGAAGAGAGAATAAAGTAGTGATAGATGTGTTTCTATTTTTAGTAACGGGTCATCTTAGATGAGACAAACCAAAAAGAAAAGTGAATCATCTTAGTTGGGACGAAGGGAGTATACTAGTATCAAATTTTATTGGTGAAGTAGACATGGAGAACCTAAAGGGAATATAATAGTATACTACGTGATTTCACATAAGTCCTTCTCCAATGAAGTTCTAGACATGACTCAGTCCTACTTTTTATGGGTAGCAACAAAAATGGCATCAAGGGGGATGTTATCGGCATAAGGATTCATCCCAGACATGATTTCTTCTAGTAACTCCATATAAGTATGCCATATGACAACTAGGTATCAGGTTATATTCAATTTTTCTAAAGCATTCCTGCAAAGTGACGAACTTAATGTCCACAAACAGAGCTTTTTAAAGTATCCATATAGAATTATCTGCACAATACAAGAACAACCAAACACTGCTGGGACTTCAGTTTCTATATTGATATGCCTTATAAAGTATATCAGTTTATTCCTAATGAACTTGCACGAGAATGCTTCATTTTTATTCACCCTTGCAAACTAACGAGCAGAAATAGCCTATCCGCCCGCTGATTATGATACATTAGCATGCACTAAATTTTCAAATAAGGTTTTCGAAGAAGGGTGTTAAGCTTAAGCTAGTGTCTGCAAGGGGCATATATCTTAAGGTGCTTGGTATTCATCAATCACTATTTCGGCCAACACCTATTTATGTGAGATGGAACCAATAACAAATGCTCTGCTCTTTTTTTTCTAACCATCTGCTTTCACTCAAAACATGATAGACAAGTATCAACTAACAAATCGATTGTTGAAAGAGACATTAAACTACAGATTTTTGGTCATAGCATTATTCAAAAGGTAGGGTAAGTCAAGAACCTCATCATTAGCTTTGAATCGTCTTCCAGGTCACTCCATTTTGGGTAAGTTGAATAATTGCATCTCTCAGTCTGATATATTCATCAAGAGTATTGTACACTTGGTGAGAGATCCTGACATATCCAGTTATGCAACCATCTGCATCCATGGCTCTGGTCTCCCCATCTCTTGGCACCTCACAATGAATGGGAACTTCCACCAGAAAGTGGTCTCTCAAGTGTGATCTCAACTTCAGCGCATCATCATCGGTCAAAACCCCCAATTTAGAAGGCAACCCAATCATAGCCATGCTCGGACACATCTCAGGAGGCGAACCAAGATTCGTGCCCCATGCCTTAGCCAACATTTGGGCCATTTCCACCGCCTTATCATGGTTTCTATTCCGAATTCCCTCAAGGCCACCTTCAAACCGTCTAGTGAATTCCAAAACTTCAGGAATAACCAGCTGAGAGCTGTAGTCTCGTGTCCCAATCCACGCACTCTCTATAGCTAGACCGTTCCCATATTCATGTGAAACAACAGGATGGTGCAAATCAGGTGATACTGGGGATTTCCGGCAATACAAAAATGCAACAGATGGAGGGCAGAAAAACCACTTGTGCAAATTGCTGACATAAAAATCAGCCCCAATATCCTTCACATCAACATGAATGTTTCCTATGGCATGAGCAGCGTCTACAAAGACGCGCTCCACGCCCTCCTCTCTACAAATCCTAACGAGCTCGCGTGCAGGAATCACAACACAAGGCATTGAGGTTATATGATCAATTATCGCCAATCGCACTTTCTTGCCATTTGCCTTACCTCTAGCCAAGCCTTTCCGAAACTCAGCTATGATCTCCTCATTCGAATTGACGGGAAAAGGCAGGTTAACCACAATGACAGACCCCCCAGCCCTAGTAACATAGGCCTCAATTGACTTCTTAACAGCCTGAAAAGCACAGTGGAGCATGACAACAGCGTCACCCTTCTGAAAACGGCCTTCGGCGAATGCCCAGCCGACGTGCTGAAGAACAATGGCGGCAGCTGTGGTGGCGTTGTCGACGATGGCCACCTCATCGACATGGTCGGCGTTGATGAGATCCTTAATAACAGCGCGGGATTGAATTATTTGAGGCTGCAGTTGATTAAAGAAAAAGTCGTCGGGCTGGCGGAGGAACCGAAACTGCCACCTTCTCTGAGCGGCGATGATGGAGGAGGGGCAGCTCCCGAAACTGCCGTTGTTGAGGCGCGCGATTCCGGGCTGGTGGTGGGCGAATTCGTCGCGGAGTTCCGATTCCGTAATAAAAGAAAGCTTGGGCTTCTTGGATACGTGGGGGGCGGCGCCGTTGACGGCGGGGCGAGGGTCTTCGAGTGCAGCCATCGGCGGCGAAGGAGGGATGATTGAACTAGGGTTTGGGAGGGGCGACTTTCACTAAATTGGGGAAACTCTGCTTTCCATTAACCGTTTCCCTTATCCTATGTGCCTTCGTTACTCTAAAACCCTCCGCCTGTCGCATATTTGATGGCTCCTTTTTTCTTTATTTAATTTCAACAAATTTTTTAGTGGTTAATTCGTGCTGTCGAGCACCAGATGGAGTATTGTTAATTGTAGATTAATGAATTTTGTTGATTTTATATATCCATTGGAATTTGGATAACTTGTTTTATATTTATTTAATTTTTAACTTTAATCTGACTTTTCAAACGAAACTCGCATTTTTTGTTAACAACGCCCATAGTTTGATAAACTAATTTCCTTTCGTATTTGATCTGATTTCACAAGAGTTGAAGTTGAAGTTGTGTTTGTGTGGCTCTCTAAAATATTGGGTGGATGTATGTGTTACAGTTTACTTTTTACATATCACAAGACGAGGGATTAGACATATTTTCGATTTATTGATAATTATATTTACTTTTCTAATACTCCCTATAAAGATCCGTTTGATAAGTTAGTAATGCCTAAATATAGATATTTATATGACTATTTCTAAGTGTTTGATATCATAGTTAACTTATTATGTCAGCCCGTGGTTTTATCTATGGCCCATCCGAGCCTGCAAATTTTTCCTTAAAATACAAAGATATGTATCTCACAAATTTGGTCGAAAGGCATTTCTACCTCATTTATTATGATTTATTAATACAAAATCTAGATTATTTCTTGTCTACCAAACAACAACGAAAAAACCTCCATCCGAGCTTATCTTGACATGAAGCCCGCATTTTTTATCTTATTTAACAAATCTTGTTATATCTCATCTTTCTTATCAAACGAGCTCTTAGGACTAGGAATTAGACAGATTTCTGACTTATTTACTTACCTTTTAATTTACGAATCAATAGAATTTATATACCTACTCTATGCACGCAGATATTAAAATAAAGAAAATATTTATAGCCGATCTAAAATGGTCACTCCTCCACCAAATTATGATACATCCAAACTCCAAAGTAGTAAAAAAAATTCAATAAGAAAATATTCACTATTCGTGAATTTGAAGTTGGAAGACTGCACTTTTATCCTAAAAAATGGAGGCTCATTTGGAATCCAAACTGTTATTAATTGAAAGTTCAATAATCATAAGGTAGGTATTTGAATTGGTGTAAAAAACCAGAATTTGATTGAATTTTACTAATTTGCGTGCTATCATCTTTTATAAGTTTCATAGTACTAAAATTAGTAGCGAAATTAATGATTAATATGTTTTTTACGAATATCCATCTATTACTATTGTCTAGGCACAATTTATTTTTTATTTGGTTATAGAGATTAATATTATGATTTGTGGATAATTGATAATTGTGATGACAGATGACGTGGCCTTATCGGTTGCTTAAAACTTAGACCTCATCCTTCTCACAAATCCGTACCTGTCCCCTGCCATTGCTAATCAGCAGCAGTTATGGCAGTTGCACCGCGCCTCGCCGCCGGCCACCGCCCCTCGGTCGCCGCCACCGCACTCTCTTCCAAGTTCTCCGTCTCAAAAGCTACCAATTGGTTAGTGTTCGATGTTCCAGCTAAAACCCCCAGAGCTAGAGCAAGGGGCGTGAGCGGAAGGAGGTATTCCCCAAGCCCTAGGGCGGCATTGGGCGGACTGCTCGGAGGCATATTCGGAGGCGGCGTGGACACCGGAGAGTCGACCAGGCAGCTCTATGCTAGCACAGTAGCACTCATCAATAAGATGGAGTCTGAGATTTCGTCTCTCTCCGATACCGAATTGAGGGAAAGGACTTCCGTCTTGCAACAGCGCGCCGCACGCTGTGATTCTTTGGATTCTCTTTTACCTGTATGTTCACTTCCATTTCTATTCTCAGCTCTAAATTGATCACTGGCTGTCAATTTTGTTTGGCATTTATGTTGAAATGCATAGCCCCCAGTCTCCGCTGCTTCTGCTTTACTATGATTCAAATGATTTGGTTCCCTGCAGGAAGCATTTGCGGTGGTGAGAGAAGCTTCTAAGAGGGTTCTAGGTCTCCGCCCCTTCGATGTTCAATTGATCGGAGGTATGGTTCTTCACAAAGGAGAAATTGCTGAAATGAAAACTGGAGAAGGAAAGACGCTTGTTGCCATATTGCCTGCTTTCCTTAATGCTTTGGCTGGGAAAGGTGTTCATGTTGTTACTGTTAATGACTATTTGGCTAGAAGAGATTGCGAATGGGTTGGTCAAGTTCCACGTTTCCTTGGATTGAAGGTTGGCTTAATTCAGCGTACGTCACTTGTTTACACATTACTTCTGATCGATGCTTAAACTTTATCCATTTGCATTCAGTATTTCTGTCACTTAGAATTTTGCTTCAAACATTAGTAATTTTACTCGTTAGCAAGACAGACCTTTTATATAGCTTACTTCTCAATTTAACTCACAAAACCGGAGCAATGTTAGTAACTTAGTAGTATGTTCTGCTTAACTTGTCTGAAACCATGCGGGTTTTGTGATTGGTGCCCAAACTTTTATTGGTAATGCAGACACTATTTGTTATAAGAAATTATAGTAATTGACAGCAATCTTTTCTGTATGCGGTGAATTTAATGAACATGGAAACTATGCCCGTTAGCATTAAGGATCATAGCAATTCATTTTGCAAATCATGGTGAGTATGTGCTTCGAAGGAAAAATTTACATTGTATCTTACATGCTTATAAAATTGTGATCTTCCCTTTATATCTCATATGCTTCTTTTCTTTTCTGCTTTTCTTTTTAGGTCCCTTTTTAAAAGGCATGCACCAATGTTATCTTCTTTAGTTTTTAATTTTTATGCCACTTTTAGAAGGTTGGTATGAGGATGTATGCTCTGGATGTAAAATTCTACTTATTTTGTCGTAGAAAAGTTATCATGGAGCTTTAATTTTTATTCCAACTCCAATAAATAGATATGTCCAGATTCTGACATTCAGCTAATGATGGCAGAAAATATGACAAGCGAACAAAGGAGGGAAAACTATTTATGCGACATCACGTATGTCACAAACAGTGAACTGGGCTTTGACTACTTAAGAGATAATCTTGCCACGGAAAGTTATCCTTCTTTGTAATCCATTTATGCTAATTCAAGTTGTGCTAAAAAACACATGATTGTCTGAAATTATTGATGTTATCTTACAGAGTGTCGATGAACTTGTCCTGAGACGTTTTAATTACTGTGTGATTGATGAGGTTGATTCTATTCTCATCGATGAAGCAAGGACACCTCTCATCATATCAGGTCCAGCAGAAAAACCAAGTGACCGTTACTACAAAGCTGCTAAGATAGCCTCTGCTTTTGAACGAGATATACATTATACTGTAAGAAAATTTCTCATCTCCTAATGATAGTTTTTGACATGTTTATTTGGTAAAAAAGAGCATTCTTGGGTTTTGTTTTTGTAATACATAATTCTGGTAAAATAATATATTTTCAGCTGTGTTGAGCATGTTGCTACCCAAAAATACTGAAACCTCTTGTAGCTTGCATGATTATACACTCATAGTCTCATATGATACGGATACTATTCTATTTTTGTTGTAATTGGCAACAAATATAGCGCCTTTCTTACTGAGATTTCTTACTGAGATTGTGTGAAACATGCAGGTTGATGAGAAACAGAAATCAGTTTTACTTACAGAACAAGGTTATGCAGATACTGAGGAAATTCTGAATGTAAAAGATTTATATGATCCAAGAGAGCAGTGGGCATCATACATATTAAATGCAATAAAAGCCAAGGAACTTTTTCTCAGAGATGTGAACTACATTATCAGAGGCAAAGAGGTTCTTATAGTGGATGAATTTACTGGGCGAGTAATGCAGGTGACCCCCTAACTACATCTGGAATACCCTAAAAGAAAATTTGAAAGAAAAACCCATCTCCATTATTGACACAAATAGCTGTATCTTCCTAACAATAGGACGGTTCATGGGTGCAGGAGAAACTATACCTTATGTAAAAATGAATATTTCCTACCCTCTACCCCTCTCTTCCACAACCATTTCACCATGAGCTGTCTAGTTTCATTATTGATGTCTCAGTCTTTCTTGCTCATTTTTATGGTTTGCATGTATTTTTTGGATAAACTACAAGTCTGCAAACCTTGAGTTTATATATCATGATTATTACTCCCACTATGGCACATTTCTTTTAGGTATGGGTATTTAGGGGAGTTGAAAATGGTGTAACGTGGCGTAAAAAGGAAAGGGTGTCATTTTATATGGCACGTCCTAAAAAGAAATACAACTCATGAATAATGGGACGCAAGGAGTACTATTCGGTGGAAATTTAGTGGTCCTGTATGAGCCCAGGCTCCAAGCTGTTTTCTGGCGCAATTGCAATTTCACTGACTATGATCTGATAGGCATATATTAGATTCTCTAATTTTTTTTGAGTGAGGGGTTTACATTGCTTTTTAGTTCATTGATTTACATTACAGTTTCCCTGTTTGTTCAAGTCATCTTATTAGTTAAACTTTTGAGACTTTACTGAAAGTGACCAATCTAGATTACTAACCAATATGTGTATTCAAACCAATTTTTCTTTATGGTGGTGTCTCCATTACGTTTCATGGTCAAATCATATGAATTTTCTTCCATATTAAATTTGTATGAGTATTCCTGTTTCTGTAGCTTCATTTTCTTTGAGAGTTAAGGGTAGAATTAATTACATTTGTTCACAGGGGAGACGCTGGAGTGATGGACTTCACCAAGCAGTTGAAGCAAAAGAAGGGTTGCCCATACAAAATGAAACTGTGACCTTAGCTTCAATTAGTTACCAAAACTTCTTTCTCCAGGTTTGTGTATTCTCTTCTAAACACACTTTTGTGGTTTATATATCTACTATGGAGTATATCTGTCTACGGTGCTTTATATGATGTTCTTATGATGGTTGATTCAGTTTCCAAAACTCTGTGGCATGACTGGTACTGCTGCTACTGAGAGTGCAGAATTTGAGAGCATATACAAACTCAAAGTGACAATTGTTCCGACAAACAAGCCCATGATAAGAAAGGTTCCCTTTTACGCATGCCTTCCCATCATGAAATTGCTGTCAATTCATGTTTCCTTGCACACCTTTGGTTTAGATTGAGAAATCCTGGATGAATTTGATAACGGGTTTTTGCCAACTTTCACTTGTGATTTTCTTCTTAACTGATGCTTTATATGAAGGACACCTATTAACTTACCCCCCTCCTCACACATGATGAAGGATGAATCAGATGTAGTTTTCAGAGCAACTACAGGAAAATGGCGTTCTGTTGTGGTGGAGATATCTCGGATGAATAAAACAGGCCGACCTGTTCTGGTCGGCACTACCAGTGTTGAGCAGAGTGATGCATTGTCTAAACAGCTTCGTGAAGCTGGACTTCCACATGAGGTTATTTAATGAACTGTATTTTGTTACAACACTTTTTATGGGGATTGTCTTATCTGATGTCGTATTTTTTAAAGGTTCTGAATGCAAAACCAGAAAATGTGGAAAGAGAAGCTGAAATTGTGGCTCAGAGTGGTCGTCTAGGGGCAGTTACCATTGCAACAAACATGGCTGGTCGTGGTACTGATATAATACTTGGTGGTAATGCAGAATTCATGGCAAGGTTAAAGTTGCGTGAGATATTGATGCCAAGGTATTTTCTCAACATCAACCACTTGAAATAAAATGTTAATGGAGTATTTGCGTGTGTGGGTGCTTGTCATATACACCGTTTAAGGAGAATATCTTCTCTCTTGCTGTCTGGTATACTGCAGTTACAATCTCTTGATCTGAATTTACTAATACAGTTTGAATTCATGAGTAGAGGTCCTAGAGGAGTTATTTTCTAATAAAGGAGACTGCTTATAGTTAAATATCTATCAGCTAATTCAGTAAGGGTTGCCTTTCAGTTCAACGGTTTTTCACTGTGTGGGGGTATTTCCTATTAATCGGGCATGGACAGGGAATCACATCCTCTTTTGATGTATATTATGCATACACACCTTTTCTTCCTGAATTTGCTATTTCACTTTTAGATCATAAGGACATGCACTCTTAACATTCTTTTGTAGAGAACACTTCTTTTGGCCAAAAAATCTTTCAGCACTTTCTACTCAATGGTAACGCATTGCCTTCCTGGCAACATGTACAATGGTTCTCTAAGTACTCAACAGCTTGTTTGGATAGTGAGGTTAAAATAACTGATATACAAGATAAACTTACTTGTGTATCCACATGCATGTGCATTACGGTGATGGCAATCAATTTGATGATGTGATAGACATTGAGCACTGGTTATATAGTTGCCATTGTTGAATTTTGATTTTGAACTGATGCAGAGTTGTAAAACCAGCTGAAGGAGTTTTTGTTTCTGTAAAGAAGGCTGTTCCAAAGAAAACATGGAAGGTGTGAAATGTCTACTTCATCTTATTTCTCTTCTTCCAGCTTCTTTTTGCCTATTGCCTTGCCATAACTGAATCAAACTCCAGGTTAATGAGAACCTGTTTCCGTGCACACTTTCCAAGGAGAACACCAAGTTGGCAGAGGAAGCTGTAGAGTTGGCTGTCAAAACCTGGGGCCAAAGGTCAATAGCTGAGCTTGAAGCAGAAGAGAGACTGTCATATTCTTGTGAAAAGGTGAAATTCAGGCTTCATAGAGTTGAAAAATATGCATTTGCTCATAGAATACATTGTCTATAAAACTTCAATATCCAGGGTCCTGCTCAAGATGAAGTCATCTCAAAGCTGCGGGGCGCATTTCTGGAGATTGTGAAAGAATATAAGATTTACACGCAGGAAGAAAGGAAGAAGGTAAACTTGATCCATGTGCTTATTATTCGGCTGATGGGTTTTCCTGGATCTCCCACAGAAATAGGATTTTTTCTATTTTGTTTTTAGTAGCCAACCCACCCTAACACATAGCTTAAATATATGTGACCATTCTGCTTCAAAAATTGAAGTAGTAAACATGTAACTTTATCCATCCAATCTGTATCTGATCCATGTAATAAACATATCAAGAATTCATTCAATGCAATAAAGCAAAAACTAGGAGGGAGGGGATGGGGCAAAAGGGTAGGAGCTGCTTACCTTATTCCCACACAGCATTACGTCGTCACTACTAATTTTCATTTGATAAACAACTTTTATTGTATATCTTAATGCCTTTTTAGGTTGTAGCAGCCGGTGGGCTTCATGTTGTAGGTACAGAGCGTCACGAGTCTCGCCGCATTGATAATCAGGTATGACTTTAATTTTCAGGTTCAGGGATCCAGTGCCTCTTTAATGATAGGACCTTACTATTTTTATATAAGTTTTGCTGTTTAATCTACTTTTAATTCCTTTTTTTTACTGCTTCCCGCTATTCAGCTGCGCGGCCGTAGTGGCAGACAGGGTGACCCTGGAAGTTCCCGATTCTTTCTTAGTCTGGAAGACAACATCTTTCGCATATTTGGTGGAGATAGGATTCAGGTTTTTCTCGCTCCAGCATTTTGTCCTTGTTTATTAGGATTAATTAGGACGTGGTAGTTCAGATGTGAGTAAAATTGTGATTTCAGGGTTTGATGAGAGCTTTTAGAGTTGAAGACCTACCAATTGAATCCAAGATGCTGACAAAAGCACTAGATGAAGCTCAGAGAAAAGTAGAGAATTACTTTTTCGACATTAGAAAACAATTATTCGAATATGATGAGGTTTTAAACAGCCAAAGAGATCGAGTTTATACTGAGAGGAGACGAGCCTTGGAGTCTGATGACCTCCAAGCTCTCCTGATTGAATATGCTGAACTAACAATGGATGATATACTAGAGGTAGACATTTGAACACACTGGAATTACTTACTTTCTCTTTTGCTTTCTGTTTCCATCTTTATGATATTTGTTTGATTATCTTCAATTATCTAGGCAAATATTGGTACTGATGCTCCTAGAGAAAGCTGGGACTTTGAGAAGCTTATATCAAAACTTCAGCAGTAAGTGGAATAATTTATCCTGCAAGTATGTGAAGTGAACTTAGTATGTCATTGAAATTTTGGTCTTAGCCAATGAGGCTGACAAGATTCCTTGTTTGTTCAGTACATGTATTGTCATGTTATCATATGCTTCAGGAATTTCTTTGAAAGCCTTTGTAGATTTGGGAAGAAAATTTGACTTACTGTCGAATCATGTTTAGAAAATTGTTGAGACACTGATTTATGCAAGTAAAATTTGATTGAGAATTTGTGAGACTCTTTTCACTATGAATGTCAAATCATGTTTCAAAAGTGAGGGGTAAAATTGGGAAAGCTGTTTTCAAGATGTCCAAGAAAATACAATTTTGAACAGAAATCTTTAATAGCAGTGGATGTGTATGTTTCTAGTTCTGATTAATACTGTCAACAGAATCCTTTAGCTTAAGCAGGTTACTTCTATACCCTGACCTGTTATTTATAGGTATTGCTTTCTTTTGAATGATTTGACCCCGGAGTTGATGGAAAGTAAAAGCTCCAGCTACGAAGGACTGAGAGATTATCTTCACCTTCGTGGGCGTGAGGCATATCTTCAGAAACGGGTTAGTTTTCTGCAATCATTTTATACTAAACTATATGGAGAATACTTTATATGATAACAAAGAGCTTTGATTGGATCTCACTGTGAAGACAGGATGTTCAAAATGTCTATTTGATGATGTCGGATTTTTCTGTATTTTATGTGATATCTTCCTCTCTTGTTACAGGAAATAGTGGAGAAAGAGGCTCCAGGTTTAATGAAAGAAGCAGAAAAGTTCCTAGTATTGACCAACATTGATCGATTATGGAAGGAGCACTTGCAGGCTATAAAATTTGTTCAGCAAGCTGTAAGTTTACGGGGGTATGCACAGAGGGATCCACTCATCGAGTACAAGCTGGAAGGCTACAATCTCTTCGTAGATATGATGGCTCGAATAAGAAGGAATGTCATATATTCTATTTACCAGGTATTGTTGAATCTTCATATTCTGTCCAAGTGATGATTCGATTTACTTCCTCGTTCCCAGACTTTAACTGCACTGCTTCATGTTTATCAGTTCCAACCCGTCTTGGTGAAGGAGCAAAAGAATCGAGAGCGTCAAAGAGAAGGTAAAATTGATGCTAATGGAAATGGAAATGGAAAAGTAAGTGACAGTAACAATCTTGATTCAGCAACCTCTACCGTATCATCTTCATCAGCTGTTAGTCAGGAGGCAAGCAAGTGATAACTTCTTCACCAGAAAATGCCCATTAGTTGTAAATAGATTGTATTTTTTGAATTTTGTAAGTTGTATCACTATTGTTTAAATGGAAATGGATTTTGAAGTTGTATGGCTATCACTATATTCAATCTTGGTTGGTGACCTTTCTTCTAGTTAAACATGAATCTTGGGGATTGTTGAGAAAGATATCTATATCTACCTCTTATAGATTTATTTTGAGGGTACTTATGTGAAATATTTTATATCTAGAAGAATTTATCAATTTATTATAGATAAAATTACTATAATAATATATTGTTTCAATTAAATGTGCATATTATTGAATCTTCATGAGCATTGTTGAATACAATAACTTCATTTTTTTTTTTACTTCCATTAGATATTACAATTATTCTTTGTTTTCGGTCATTATAAATAATGACAAACAAGATCTATAGAAAATGTCCAACAATTGCTTAAAAATATTGTGGAAATGATATAGATATCACTCCCTTAATCCAGATCTAATAGTCTTGATGTTAGAAAACATATATATAATAGGGAATCAGTATAGTATGACTTGAGAAATTGAATATTTTCTGTGAACGGACTAAAAGAGAAATGTAGACAGTTGTGGACGGATATAATATATTAAATACACTCCTTTTTACATGCCAAAGCATGCAATCTTAGTAAATGATGAAATTTAAAATAGGCTGCTTACATCTTTCTTACATTAATAATTATGTGAATAATCCTCTGAATGATGTGGTAATCAATATCTTACAAATGAACAAGCAAGATTCCTTTTCCTTTCCTTTTTCTTTTTTTCTCAGAGGCTGAGAATGTAAGTTGCACTCTTGTTTGTACCTTGTCATCTTGGAGAAGCTTCACTGCCTTCATTCTTCAACACAGAGCACAAGACTTGTCTTGATATATAAGTCTCGAGTTCTCTTGACACTTGAGTCAATTTCAAATCGAAATCACTTCTGTACTTGTGCTTAGGTGTTGGCACCGCAGTCCCATGCTGCACAGGAGAACACGAAAGTCGTCTTCTTGGACTGGAGAACTGTCTTGGTGAGCTTAGAAGACCTCCTTTCACAACCAGTGGTGTCAGGCTTAATCCTTGGCTCGATAAATCTTTCTCCGCTTTCATGAGAGGCCCACTTTTTGTTTCTAGCGGCAGGGGTTTCAGTGGATCACCTTCTGCCGTAGGCTTCATTTTGGCAAGCTTTTCCCTTGCCTTTTCAGCAGCAAGTAGAGCTCTATCTCGGCTCAGGTTGATTAGCTTCCATGGATCTATGTTGGCACGGAAGCCTTGCTTTTTATCAGGCTCTCCGTCGATCCTTATGGCCAATTTCTGTTGGTTAATCAGAAACTTTTTAAGTTTAATCACTGTTATGCTCATGACAATTATTGGGTAATATGGATGATTGAAATTTAAATATATGTGTACTACCTGTGGTGACTTTCCATCACTGCATATGATCCGCGATACAAGTGTAGGCTTTTCAGGTGAATCTAAGTCGATACTCTCATCATCAGAAGAATAAAAGTCTGAATCTTCAAATGATTCAAGCTCCATAGCCTGATTTTCTTCTTTCATTGCTAAAATGTAGTCGTAGGTTGTGATTCCCTGAAAAGACAAGCATGTCAAGGTTATGATGCGCAGCAAGAAGTCTGAACTGTCACAGCAAGAGGTTTGACCAAGTGATACTGCAGGATAAATAACCATAACAAAACCTTCTAGTTTCAACAGGTTCAGGTCTACGCTATTTGACACTTGAAAGACCAGAAACACAAACTCAAGCCCCAAGTAAATATCATGCTGTTTTATAAGAATTCAGGGTATATAAGAGAGAGGTGGGGAAGAAGGTCTTTGAACATCTTCTCTATTTCCCATGGTAGAAAAGACGGAAATTCAAACTTGTGCAATACCTTCTTGATGAGCACTACATGAAAGAATAGAAGTTGTCCTAAGGCAGCCGTGCTGTAGCTTGTCAACAAAAACAATATGACCTGTGAGTGGATGGAGTCAAGTTAGTTAAGATTCATCCATATAATCATATTCTGGCTTGCTATCTAACTTATTTTTATTGGAGAAGAGCGAGAACATTACAGATACAGAAGCAAGCACTCCTCTAGGGAATTTCTCAGTGTAGTTTTTTATTAACTCTCGCTCTATGCCCTTGCTATCAGCAAAGCACCGAACAAATACTGCCACAGCAGTTCCACCTTCTATAGTAAGCTGAAGCAGCAATACAATTTACCATTGGCAATTAATATTAAAACCATACACTAAAGAATGATTGCAAAAACAGGAGAATGTTTACCAACCATTATCAAGATAAAGACCATCAGAAGAATGAAGGTTGTGTAGTTTTTTTTCCCAATGCAGTTGTTCAACCACTATACCAATCAAAAGGTGAAAATCCTTAGTTAAAAAAACAGTAGATACTTGAGAAGAAAGGTGCAATTTCCATAATAGTATGAGATAATTAATCTTACTCTACAGTGGTGATCAAATCCCTCAACACAACGGTTGCAGGTCCTGCAGTGTTTGCTATACTTGTTAACCTGAGGAGTCACGAAATAAAAGCTCAGCATGCAGCAAAATCACATCCAAATAAAGAAATTGCATAACTCATTGACCTCAAAGTCGCACAGGGAACAGAAAGAGACATCATCATCTTTTGGATTAGGCGTGAGAGAATCATCCTCGAGGACAAGGGGAAATGGGATAAGAGCCTGCTCCATCTGAAACCTCGAGGTATTCCAAGGATCTAGGTACTTCCTCCTTATGAAAGTCCGGAGAATCTTACGCTCAATCCTTTTGAAAAATCTTGACAATATCCTTCTCAAGATGTGGCCGTAATTAAGCTTGGCAAGCCCAATACCATTGCCCTTTTTCTTCTTCTTTCTAAATCTGAATCTAATCTTGTCACTAGGATCAATTGCTACACATCTAATAAAGAGAAGTACAGCAGAAAGCACCTAAGGCATAAAATTAACACCAAGGAAAACCATCAGGTATACAGCTGTTGAAGATGCATATATCTATGCAAGCATTTTAAGATAAACTTACCGAAAAGGAGAAGAGAGTGTCGATTGTGATCTCTGCAATTCTATTGCCGAGAAAGAGCCCTAGGAAGCAATAATATGCAGCGACTAAGAAGCAGAAAACCGCCATCCCCACAATCTGCCAGCACATGATAAACAATGTCAAAACCTATATCAGTTTCGTACTAATTTCAAAAGTTCTAGACCTAATCTATGATTTCACGAGGACATGGATGAGCATTCAGTTAGATCAACATCAAAATAAGAAGAAGTGGAACAAAATCAACAAATTCCTGATAACACAAATTAGAAAACGAGCACTCAATCGGATCAGCATCGAAATTGGGAAGAAGTTAATCAAAAACCGATGTAAAAAAGTGAATCAGCTGAGTTATTAATTAAACATTTCTAGATTTCAAAATTTCAAAATGAACAGTTTCCCGATGACACGGATTAGCAAAAGGGCAATCAATCAGAGTCGCATCAAAATCGGAAAGCAGCTCGTCATAAACCGATCAATTTGACGGTCAAATTGAAGTGGAGAATGGAAAATGAAGCACCTGTAAGGGATGGAGAGGGCGCTGCCAACCATGGCGTCTGGCTGAGAGCATCATGTGCGGTGTGGTGTGGTGCGATGCGATTCGACTCCAGAAATGGGTGTTTTTGGACTCGACAAAGCTTCCATCTAGTAAGTAGTAGTACCAAATTCAACGGTCGAATTCCCATCTTTTTCAAATTTGAATTACAGAAATTAACGGCCCCGTAAAATGCTTTGGGCCGAGTCTGTACTGGATTGGGCCTTACCTTAACTTTTCATCATACAGTTTCTTTTTAAAAGTATTAATCATATGATTTTTTTTTCACAACAAAAACAGGGGAAAAAAAAGTCCAATAATAAGTCAACTTTCATTTTCATCTAACTTTACCAGATTTTCAGTCAAGAGGCCAGTCTCCAAATCGATTTAATTCATTAGCAAAATTAGATGAAATCGAAAGTTCAATAAGTTCTTAAGTTGGTTACAATTATATTTTCATGTGTATGTCGTAAACGGGTAGCGTGGAACAGCACCAAATATATAAATTAGTAAGTTACACAAATAATTATAGTTATAATATTTTTATTTAAAAAATAATGCAACTATATATTCGAGGATCCGCGGCCGGCAGCACTAGTTTAATATTGGACGACTTTTAATTGCATATAAATGCGTGGTGTCGACATTTCCATTTTCTACGCCTTCTCTTAAATAAGTGGAATAATATCAACACTAATATCCAAAGTTAGTCAGTAATTATGGACAAATTGATGAGATTGTTAATACAAATATTACAGCAGTTAAGACAACAGATTGGTTATCCAAACTAAAGTTATCATATATTACGTGGTATTCTTTGTACTACAGCAATTGGGAACAAACTGCCCTAAATTTTTTATATAATTATTAAGTACCTACTACTGTACTAAAACTGGCTAATCTTTACATAGTCAATATGTTTATTTTTAAATTTTATTTTATTATTTAGGCTTTTGCGATCTTAAGACTTAAGCCAATATTCATGTCCGTGACTGCTTCAATTTTGAGACTTCAAGTCGTTGTAATTATTTGTCACACCTCAAACCGAAAATCTTCGGTCCACCCATACTAAAACACTATAAACACAAGATATCATTGTTGTGTAATGATAATTAGTTTTAGGATCATTTAGTTCCACGGAAAGTTAGATGAACTTGTTAAGACAAAAAGCCTTGCTGATCTGAAATTAGAAGACCTCATTTAGTTATTGAGACTTGGTCTAATCATGCATGTGGGTATTGAGCCAAGTCAAAAGCATGGTGGGAGAGGGAAGATAATGGAGAGATCAAAGATGATATATTGAATTTGTATTATTAAAAAATAATAATGACCTCTGACTTTGAAAAGTTGTTCACGAAGAAGGCACTATTACTATGATAGCTATAGCCTATATATATGCATACATGGTAATGGTTGGCTTAGAACAATAATGGAAATAAGAAGAATGAGTAATGCATTGGCATTAGCATTAGCATTGGGGTGGTTGCTATTCAGCTCAGCCATGGCGTCGCCGGTGGTGAGCCGACAGCTCTTCAATTCCATATTCCTGCACAAAGACGACGCCGCCTGCCCGGCCAAAGATTTCTTCACCTACGACTCATTCATGCAAGCCACTAGATGCTTCCCAAGATTCGGCCGCACCGGCAGCCTCTCCATGAGGAGGCGTGAGGTGGCCGCATTTCTAGCTCAGATCTCCCATGAGACCACCGGAGGGTGGGCCACCGCCCCTGACGGCCCCTACTCTTGGGGGCTCTGCTTCAAGGAGGAGGTGTCGCCGCAGTCCATTTACTGCGACCCGGACAACACCCAGTGGCCTTGCGCTCCCGGCAAGTCTTACCAAGGCAGAGGCCCGATCCAGCTATCGTGGAACTACAACTATGGACCTGCCGGAAGAGCCTTGGGATTCGACGGCCTACGGAACCCGGAGATAGTCTCCAACAACTCGGTGATCTCCTGGAAAACTGCCCTCTGGTTTTGGATGACAGAGCAGAAGCCAAAGCCCTCGTGCCACAACGTCATGGTCGGACGCTACGTCCCCTCTGAGCTGGATCTTGCCGCCAACCGCACAGCCGGTTTTGGGCTGGTGACCAACATCATCAACGGAGGGATCGAGTGTGGGGTCCCGACCAGCGCCTCTGTCTTGGACCGGATCGGATACTTCCAACGTTACGCTGCCCTCTTCAATGTCACCACCGGACCTAACCTGGATTGCCAATATCAACAACACTACTAGCAAAAAGTTTCAATATTAATAACTTGTGTTATCAACAATACTTGCATATTATGACTCTAAATGTATTATTTTACTTTCTGGAGATATTATTCAACTTTAAATGTTCTCAGCCAATTTATGCAATCTACTTTTACAGAAACAACTAGTTCAATTCAAATGGTTTCCTCTTCAAAAATGGAAAAAGAAAACTTTCCACTTTCCACTACAGCCTTGGACTAGGAACCATTTCTACTACTTCACCTATACACATTTTCAGACAAAAATTTTGACACATCTGCTGCAACTTCATAAGCACCCTCCACGCATCTGCCCAACGCAACACCGGACACAAAGTTCCCCCCCAGAAAAAGGCCTTCAAATCCTCCATTGCTCAGTGCTGTTCGGGCACTATCCAACAGATCTAAATGACCTACAAGAAATTGTGGGATGGCTTGTGGCCACACACGTACCCCCAGGACTAGTGGATCTGCTGCATTCTTCTTTATAAGCATCTTTCTCAGGTCACGATCCACCGATTCCACAATTTCGCTTTCACTCTAATCAAACAAAAACGTAATCAGCTCACAACCACTTACAGGAACAATTTATTAAGGAATTTTAAGATATAATAAGTTTTTTTCCGTAGCACTTATAGATTCTAACATCAATAGCAGCTGTACTAGTTAAAGAATAAACACACTTTGTACCTTCGATGTAATTCCAGGATTTAGAGCTCCTCCGATGTAATTCAAAAGAAGAATTCTGCCAGGTGGGGCACGATTAGGAAACAGTGATGAGCTGTATAAAGTTCCTGTGAGATCAAATGAAACAAAAACAAACAAGTTATAAAGGTGACATAGAGAGCTTTAGGTTGTGTACACAACCATAAATTCTGAATAATGCTCATAACACAATAACTAATGAATAGCTTTGTGGATATACCTAATGTTTCAACCCCTTGGGAACGTGGATGCAACTGCCCAAACCCCTTTAGTTTACCATCAATTAGACATTCATCACGAATTACTCCTTCTGGATACGAAATGGTGACTGCAGCAACAGGTGGGTAATAAAATTTTGATAATGAATCAGCTGCAGTAGCCTGCAAAGATTGGACAGGAAATAATTTTTCTGAAGCTATCTCTTTGCAGGGCAGAAATATACAGGCACCCACAATACTGTCAAAGAAGCTAACACATAATACAACTAACACAAAAGAGTGGAACATTTAGGATCATATGTCAAGATTACAAACCCTCAAAAAACCCCAGCCCTGGTATGGTGGTAAGGGAGATGGAGTTTAGACAGTTCTAGTACCAATTCTCTAGTGATAAGTACATTCAAAAGAACATGGGAAGCAATTTTACTGAACGTACCGAAAGCGGGCGCAATATGGTGCTCGCCACATAGGAAGGAATAGTCATTACAACACTTCTGCTCTGCAGAGACACTGTTCCACTGGGAGTTTCGTATGTCAACAAGTAACACCCATTGTCCAACTTAGAGATGGTTGTAAGTTTCCATGACACCTTGACCTTGCTTCCTAAGCTAGAAATATGAAAAAAAAATGCATGAGAAGTATGTGTATTTCTTTTAAAATTACAAAAATTGAAATCTTGAAGAAAAATATAGATCCGGTGTATTCTAAAACTTTGTTGAGAGAGCATAAAATAGAGAATTTTGTATGCAAAAATGAGAAAAGTATGTATGTATCAAAGGAATGATGAGTACCTCGATGAAATTGCGTTAGGCAACGTTGCTAGGCCCTTTCTGAACGATCCAACAGTTTGGCCTTTTGGTTTTGGTAAGCGTCTGGAAAAGTACTTAATTTAAATTCTCATTATCCACGCACAAATAAGAAAATCAAACACAAGTATGGCGATTCTAGGAATGTAATTACGGATCTCTAGGTGCCTTAGGGCTGCTAGATTTCTCTTTGATTGCTTTAAAGGTGCCTCCAATTATGCTGCCACCAGTTTGCTCCAATTTCCAGACTTTCCCAAATGCAGCTTTCATACTTAGCTTTGAAGGATCCCCAGCATAAACACCTTCACAAGGACAGGAATGTGATAATCATATTCATTCAGAGTTTATGACTTATGAGTAAAAGGGACTCTAGCACAGCTCATCTACAAATGGTTATAAGCGTCTATCTGGAATCAAGAAATAGACACAAAGAGTTTGAATATGATATAAATGACTCTTTCATTGAGAACCGAACTTTAGTTTGGAAAGGTTAACCGTAAATTTCAATCCTCAATTAGATCAATAACTTCCATTAACCAAGTGCCACCTCCTAATTGGTTTAATATAGTGATCTAAAAAACAGCAAACGTCAAATTGCAAGTAAGTAACCTACATTTGAAACCATTCCTCATTTTCTTAAAGAAAGCAGGTTGTCACCACCTAATACAGCTTGTATTAGAAAATGGATAGGTTAACAATGTGGATCAGAACATGAACAAGTGCTGGGCTAGCAAAGAAACTCTCTCGGATTGTGCTAATGCCTAATGCTTATAACGAAGAAATTAAGTGGAGAGGATTACCGGAGCAAAAAGGCTCTATTAAGCGCTCAAAGACTTCATCACCAAGGTTTCGCCTAACAAACTCTTCAACCGATTCTTCATGCCCCTGTTACCTTCGGCGAAACCTCAAATGGTGAGAAAATAACGCAGGTAGGAGAAAACAGAAAAGGGGAGACCGAAAGAGAGGGGGGGAACAAACTGGCGGGGGCGGACGAAGGCCAATTGCACCAAAACCAGCTCTGAGCTTCCCAGGGAAGCTCATCAAGTCGAAGAATGGCAAATCGGTGGGTTTGGCAGGCACCGGCCTCAGCTTCCCATTCCACAGCACGAAGCGAGGCGCATCAGGGTCCCCCAATACCAGTTCATCCTTCAAACCACTGTCAACCTGCCCTAATTAACCACGAAAACTATCAATTTCGACAAAATCGACGAGGAAGTGTGAATTTGGGGGAACGCACCGCCATGGTGAGCATTGGATCGGACGGCTGGAAGCTGTTGGGGCCTTCCTCCCAGAGATAGCCATCCCTCTCGACGGTGGTGATGTTCCCTCCGACGCGCTCTCTGGCTTCAGTGACCAAGAAATTGGAGCTGCGGTGCTTGGTGGAGAGGGCCTGCGCGATGCAGAGGCCGGTGATTCCGCCGCCGACGATCACGCAGTCGAGAAGTGATCCGTTGTTGGTTCCTGAAGAGGGGGAAACGGCGGCTGGCCCCTCCGCGATGGAGCAGCGAATTCTGCGACGGATAGGGATTTTGGAAGCGAGTAACCGTGAAGGGGAGGAGTAAAGAGGGGATAGCGGCTTGTGTGAAGAAGCCGGAAGGTGGGTGAACGCAGCCATTTCCATTTCAGAACATTCAACTGAAATGGAGAAGACGGAGATACATAATGATATCAAAGAAAAGAAATGAAGTCTTATCTCCACGTGGACGGATGGTATTGCTTGATCAGATTCATCGAAGCTAAAAAGGACTATAATATAAATTTAATAATCCAACCGTCTACTTATTTTATTTTTAAAAACATTGTTTCTTTTAATTATTATTTTCTCACCCAATTCACATTCTTCCGCTTCAATTTCTTACTCCAAAGCTATTCAATTCTTAACGAAGGGACCAGTCTGTCTGTCATAGTCAAACTTGGATCCCAACATTGTAGGAATGTCTATGCCAAATTCGGATTCCTCGTGTATAAGCTCATTATTCACACATCCCGATGCCATCAACATTTCCGATGTGCAGAAGAGATAACCAATAGTCAAACTGCATATCCGACGGATTTGATTACGTGCGTATTCGAAGCATGTGTTGATGGTGACGAAGATGCAACAATACGAGGCAATTAGCAAAAAGGGGTGCCTCATTTTGGGAGAGGGTTACAATGAAGCACAAAAAGGTACTCTCTAGCGGCTCACCCTTGCTGCACAATTCGTACGCTTCAAGGGCACTAAGACGAGAGAAATCTCCAGGTGTCTAAATAATGCGGCATCCACAACTCGTCGAAATGAAGCAAATGAATGGAGTTGGTCACATGACATAAAAGATCAGCCACTTGAGAAGTCAATAACCGCTACGATCAATTGTTTTACGAAGTCAATTTGCAAGACCAATCCCAAAAATGAACATGAAACAAAAAGGAGAACTACTAGTGTCTCAAAAGTTTAGAGAATTAGTTAGATTTGCTTAATTAGTGTGCTAATAGATTCTAAATTATACTAGTACATCACCTTACAGGTCGAGAGGAGAAAGTGTTGTGCACACGTGCATGGGGGCTAAGGGATGGGAAGGTTGTCTTGCGCAAGCTGGCTCGCCCCGTTGCCCCCGAAACACGGCTTGTGACCGTCATGTCCCCGCAGATGCTCTAAATTTTGTTAATTTTTAATTCAAATCATTTTAAGCATACTAATCTCAATTAGTTTTTTTTCAAATACATTTCCCGATTTGCGATTTTAAGTATTCATATGAATGGCTGTTATAAGTGTTGCGGACATAACAATTTAACGCATGCTAAATTGCTAATAACTCGACGAACTATAAAATAAAATTAAATGAAAACAAGTGATAATGCCTTCAAATTATTTTATTTTTATTAATCGCCTAAATATTAAGCGTTGAGGATTGCATTGCACTCACGCAGTTGTCCTGCCCCGTTGTTTCCCGCCTCGCATTTCCATTTCTCTCAACTTCTTCCACTACGCTCTCGCATCGATTCCACAATCATACTATTTCCGGAAATTTTGCTTCAGATTCGCACGCCATGCTCGGATTTTACTGTATGAAAGCTTTCTCCTCCCTGCCTTTTACTCTCCAAGTCTGCATGATGCTTTGATCGGGTTTTCTTTTTTATTTAAGTTTAATTTTTTGTGTCTGATTTTTATATGTCTCGATGCACTATCTCCGCTTCTGTTTGCTATACTTGATTTTAAAATTTCTGCGAAATCCTTAGATCTGAAGCTAGTTTCGTAGCCATTGCTGCCGAGAATTTCAGTTTTCATGGTTTACCCATTATCCTCCACACAAATCACTCACATTCTTAATTAAGCAGTGTACTGTTTTCTGTTTAGTTCTCTTTTCCTTTTTTTTTCCTGATGATAAATTATCCTCGTTGATCGCGCAGAAAAGTATAGAGGAACAATCCAGAGGCTGATTTTGGAATACTGAGATTTTTATCAACCTTCTGTTAAAGCTATGGGAACGAATGTTGGTAGACAGACTGATATTCAGGAGGTGAGCCTTGCATGCTAGATCGATCATAGAATTATGACCTGAAGTTGAATTTTGCTTGTTTTGATCAGTCACTTCGAGAACCTTGTTACCAAACCCTTTGAAATTATTGTGTTAATTTCCTGGAAGAAATTCTGTTTGGTTTATTATGCTCATAGTTTAATTTCGAAAAAATTGTATTGTCACCTGTTCATCTCTTTTATTGATTCATATAGAGTTCACAATAATGGATTTATGTACTTTAACATGTTAGGAGCAAATGACTGATCGTCGGAGTCTCAGTAGCAACAATCGTTACTGCAGTCAATCCACGAAGATGTCTGTAGGAATTCTTGTTAATTCTATTTCCAATGCCAAAACGAAAGACCTCCAGGAGCCAGGGGCCCAAACTGTTGAAGTCGGAAGTAGCAGCAAAAAAAATAGTGTCAGATGTCGTGAAGGGCATTCGCCACTTATGGAAAAACACGTGATAGTTGAACCGAAGAATGCCTCCCCTTGGGTTTCCACTAGATCTTTCAACCCAAAGATATCTTCTTCAGTCGCAGATAAAGATACAGAACGTACACCAAGTTTCCCAGCCACCAGAAGAACACGCCCCACATCAAAGATATTAGAGAAAGCATCTGCAGCCCATTCCATCAAATATTTTGCTGCTAAGTCTGGCTTAGGATCTGATGTATGCAGACAGAAGAATTCTGGTAGAGAGAACTGTTCAGTGGAGAATGGGAATGTTGATACTGTAGAGCATGTTGAGAATCTGGTATATTCAACTGAACAAGGAGTTCAGCAAGCGAAAGAACAGGTACAAGATAAAGATAGGAAAAAAGAAACCGGGGGCCGTGAATCTTTGAGGATCAAGCTGTGGGAGATCTTAGGAGATGTTTCTTCACCAAACAAACAGCCCCCCAGTCTTCAGTGTGAGGAATTGCATCTGGACCAAGAGAAGAACAGGAAGCAAAGTCCTATCAGAAAACTAAACATTAATTCGGACACTATCGAAAGTGATTCTCAAACTCAAATTTCCACAAGGCCAATAACTCGTTCTTTAGCCCGGATGAAAGCTGCTAGAAAACAGGGTAGTAAGACTGAAGCAACAAATTCTATCAATAGAAAAGACTGTCAACGAAACAGAATATTCTCATCCAAAGGAGATCTATCTGTGGGATCATATGGTAATTTCGTGGATGGTTCTTTACCTTCTAAGGGAGAAAAAGTTATTATGGGAATGAGCTCTCGAGCAGAGACAAATCAGGGTGTAAGGGAAAAAGATGTAGAAGAGAGACAGCAGTCAGAGAAGAGCAGATCAATACCAGTGGAAAAATCAATGTTGCAGAAGAATAAAGTTTCCAATGCCAGCAGTTCCACTGACAGAAGAAATGATGTAAATGTCGAGCCAGAGAAGGGTACCAAGAATAGTTCTTCATTTGAGTTTTCTCTTAATGCAATGACTGATCGAAGGGATGTTCAGAATTCAATGGTTGTTGAAGCTTCGAAGAAGAATCTACAAGAAGACATATCTGATTCTCTGTTTAAAAGGAAAAGGAATTCTCTTCATCCACAAAAGGGTATAAAAAATAATTCTCCATTTAAGATTCCTAATGATCAAATGGATGTTCAGAAGTCAATGGATGTTGAAGCTTCAAAGAAGGATCTAGAGGAAGACATATCTGATTCTCTGTCAAAAAGGAAAAGGAACTCTGTGCAGCCAAAAAGGGTTACCGTAAATAACTCTTCATTTGAGTTTCCTCTTAATGCAAGGACTGATCAAAGAGATGTTGAACAGTCAATGGATGTTGAAGCATTAAAGAAGAATCTTCAAGAAGACATTTCTGATTATCTAATAATAAAGAAAAGGAACACTATGCAGCCCAAAAAGGATACCAAGAATAATTCTTCATTTGAGTTTCCTCTTCATGCGATGACTGATCAAAGGGATGCTGATGTTAAAGCTTCCAAGAAGAATCTGAAAGAAGACATATCTGATCACCCTTTGAAAAAGAAACGGAACACTGTGCATGATCCTTCATCCCCTCCTTCCGACATTAAGTCACGAAGCAGTTTACAGAAAAGTAATCAAGAAGAACTTCATGATCAAATTCCTGCTGAGAAAGTATTTAACAGAACAGGCATACAAAGCTTCAAAAGCTTTCTGAGTTCAAAATCAGCTAACTGCGGACTAGATGTGCAACAGGAAATTTCCGTATCCTTAACTACTTTCAGCAAAACTGTCGATGAAGTGGCACTCACGAAAAAAATTATTATTACACTGTTGACATACCTTTTGCTTCCTTAATTTTAATTTAAAGGTTGGTAGGAACAAACAGAAGAATAGTCCGAAGAGAAGCATCTTTGTGAAACCAAATATGGTAATGGATGAAGACAGTGATATCCAGTCCAAATCATTAACCGATGAGACTAATTCTGAGAGCTCTGAAGATGGATCTCGTAAAGGCTATTCCCTTTACCTAGTATCGTTTATATTGGTCAACCTATGTTTCACCTATTTGCTTTAAACATTGAATCTGTTACATCAGCATGCTGAATGATGTGTATTACTGTGATGGACACAAGCATGATTATGCTCTAACATATACAGTGACTTCTATTTTAAAGAAATTTTGTCAGGTGGTTGTGCTAATTTTGTAAGGTGCAGTGTACCTTGTGGATCATCATGTTCAGCATCAATACGTTCCATTTTGTATGCATCATGTTAAGCATCATATCATGGAAATGCAGATTGCAAGGAACCAGAGGAATTGTCTCCTGAAATTCGTATATCTGAAAAGATTCTACATAATTCCGATAAAAGTCTTGACAATGAAAAAGATGTTGGAGTGGTTGGATCTAGTCCAGCATCAGATTCATCAAAAGGTTTATTAATTTCTAGCAAAAGACCTTCTTCTACTTCGAACAGTGGGCTAGCTCCCTCATTTCATTTGTCTGGTTTATGTTATCTTTATTTCTTCCATGCTTGTAACCTCTCTTTTTGCCTCTGCTAAAACTAGGAGGGGTACAGGATACCAGTGAGCTTGAAATGTACATGGAAGAGAATCAGGAGGATGGCCTGACCAGGTATTCATGTCACTGCTAAATAGAGAAAATATTAAGGGAAAGAGCTATTCTGATGCTGCTGTTTCTTTATTCAATTGAAACCTAGGGCTGTAGCACTATTTACCGTGGCTTTGGGTCATGTTAAGACCAAACTGAAGTCAATTAGTAGCAGAAGGTCTGCCGATATTCTGCGTACTGCAGTTGAGGAAATATTGTTACGATTGCAGAATGCTGAATCTCTTGTTAAAACAGATGTGTAAGTTCTCTACAATTTCAGATCACAGAATTATACAAGTATTTAAATAGTAGTAATAGATTCTTCATAAGGGTTTTTTCTCTTAAGCATGATGCTTGTGTATCCAGGGGAAAGCTGACCAATCTAAGTCATTCAAAAAGCAAACAGTTGGAAACTAGATTTCAAGGTACATGTTTTTGGAACTTAGCTTGATAAGTTGTCCAAGTTGTAGACGTTTTGGGCGATCATGTACTGTATTAGATCTAGCTGCATATTATTTCCTGGTTTAGCATTCACGTACTGATGCTAATTTAGGTGTATCCTACTTGAAGCTTAAAAGTTAACATTCTTAAAAATATTTGAGCCTTTAGCCTGCCAATTGCACCGGGTATCAGCTAAATTGATCTTTCCAAAATATTAGCGTGACTGATATTACGCCATTGATTAGTGAAGCCAGGGAAGGGAATGGTATTATGAACAAAAGTCAGGATAAGCATCTATGTAAAGAATCAAGTCGTGCAGTGCGAAATAGGAACACTTTTAATATGTAACATGAGAGAACGTTATAAATATTTTGAGAATGATTAGCTAATTTGCAGACTTTTTATTACTCTTGGCTCTGTGACGTTGGTGGTCATTCCATCAGTATAGTACTGCTAGCTATTAGCTACTGATTAGGCTGGACTTGTAGTGTTGTAGTATCATTTTTTCTGACAATTAAATACATCACCTTGTAGACTCCATACATAAGAATTAAACATCCACTACCAAAGAACTAAATCTCATTTGCAGGAGCTAAAAAGATTATATTTGTTGGTTTACTTTAAAATGGAAGTCTCTGGGCTCTTAGCTGCCATTCTGCTTTTAGAAGTTTTCAGATATAGATGACACTCTATCACCAATCACAGACTTCTACCCGGCCAGTCGGTTATTAACAAATTCTAGAATTTCAGTTCACTAGGATATTGTAAGTACTTGGAAGAGATGTTTATGCTCCTCTTCAGTTTCTTGTGAACATGCATTGTGTCTTACAGAAAAACAGGACCAGTTGCTTGAAATACATAAAAGGTTCAAAATAGAGGTTACGCAGCACCTCCAGAACTGTGGCAGCCTAATAGAAGATCTAGAAGAGCATGAGATTGAGCTCAAAAGATCGGTGGAAAAGCAAGGTATGATAATCAATCTCAAGTACTACTACTTATGTTTGCAAGTCATGCATTAAGTGTGTTGACAATATGCTGAAGTTTCTGGTTCAACCAATTTAAACTTCATTGATATTTTCGCTATGCATAAATAACTTCATATCCTAGTTATTCAGTCACGAGTCAAATATGAAACAGAAACAACAAATAATTAACTTTGTTTCAGTCAATCAGTAATTAAATATATAAACCTTGCGAGGTTGTTGTATAACTGTGCATCCAGTCTTTGGTACGCTCTCCCGTATGAACCTTTTGCAACTTTTGACATGCTGTTTTTTGCCTTCAGTAAAAACTGAAAAATATCACAAGTAAACATGTCAGGGACTCAGGATTGTCTTAATTTTTTAATTTTCACTTGATACCGATTTTGCCAAATGATTTTATATGCTACTATGCTAGGAGATATAACTGCTGTATCGGCTAATTTATTTGCTATAATACTCTGACGATAGATTTTTATAATCATGAACTGATGTCTCCTCAGGAGCAGCGCATAAAAAGTTAGTGTCACAAGTGGAGCAAGAAATCAATGCACAACTTGAAGATGCTGAAAGCAGAATCATGGCTGTCCAAGAGGTGAGTTAAAATTAATCGGAATTTGGTGTACATTAGCTTTTACCATTGTGGGGTATTACAATGGTTGAAGCAACATGTTCGTTACCTGTTTGAAACTCAAGTTATTTCTGATACGACTTATGGGATAGCTATCTATTGTGAGAGCTTTAAAATTCTGTAAAGGGAAAATCATTCCAAAAGTAAATTTATAGTTTCAAAATTTTCACTTTTTCCCTCATTCACCTATGGTACTTAAGTTTTGTTTGATTTTGCAGATGGCTAGGGGAAAGATGCTTCAACTGAAACTTGCGGTGGCTGAGTGCTTGAAACATGGTGGCTTAAGTTGAGAGAGATGAATGTGTTGATATAAGTTGGTGAATTGTAAATCCTTGCTAATTTTTACAGCTTAAAGCGACCCATATTCATTTGTGATGTTTTTGAAGTTAGAGAGCAAATTGCTGTGTATTTAGTTAGATAATATGGGATACTAATATTTACGTTGAAATTATGGATAAAGTTGCTTGTTTTCCTTTGTGTGGAGGAAAGGAGGTGAGGAGGCGTGCAGGGGAGGGAGACAAAAGATGAGTAGTTGGCACGTGAATTCACGTGAAATAGAGTATGGATTTGAGGTTTGACGGGAGGGTGTGTGCCCCACCCTTAACTAGAAAATACTAAAGGATAGTGACAACTCAAGAAGGCCTCAAACAAGCATCCCTATTGATGGATTAGATAGAAATTAATCTCATGATATACTGTTTGGTTGGATTTGGAAAAATTCGGTGGGTACTTGTCTTGGGACAGTGCCACGCAAGATTAGTCTTGTCTTATGACTTTCGGGCCAATTTAATCTCGAGTAATCGAACACTTCCGACCCCCGATGTATATATCTTACATTAACTCTCATCACATACCATACCTGTCTATTAAGGAACCGCCTTATGTGTCTGTTTGTATGCTCCTTCACCTTTTTCTGTTATATAAACACACAGCTTTTTGCATCTCATCAATCTGAAAACTTTACTAGCTAGTGTTACTTTTAATGACGAAAACTAGTGATTATTCACAAACAGCACCAAATTGTCAAGATTCAGAATCATCATTTTCAGGTCAATATAATGTTAATGGATCAGCCATGCAAGCAATCAAGAAGAGGAAAAGAGCAGCACTTCTTCATTCACATAAAAAGGTCAGCTTTTCCCCTCACTCATAACTTAAACCAAATTCATCTACCTTTTGGTGATTTATTTTGTGTTCTTTTCCGCAGAGAAAAGATAATAAAATCAAGAAAAGACTCTGGGCACTGCGAAGCCTGATACCTAATTGCACCCAGGTTTGAATTTTGTACATATGCATAAATACAAAATAGAATGAAATAATGCTCTAATTTGAGTTGCATTCTTTTTTCTGAATCTCCCCAGATGGATAAAGAATCTGTCCTTGATGAAGCTATTGTGTACCTAAAATGTCTTCAGCTTCAGTTACAGGTGACTTTCTTTCCCATGAACAAATACTCCGTACAACTTACTATAGATTTATGTGCAATAACTTATGATACTTTAATTTGGTCACAGATTATGCCAACTTATGCTGGATTATGTGTTCCACCAACACCCATCACTTATCCTCTGCAGTTGTATGGTTTACCTCTTGCCGGATTAACTGGATATCGAACCAGACTTGAGATGCCAACACCACAACAACCATGAAGATCTTCAGCTGAAATCATGTCTTCCCAAATGAAATTTCTCGAGCAATAGATTTTTTAGACTAGCTAGTTGAAGTGTCAGTCCTTTGCTTGTTAGTTTGTGTTGACTTGAGAGCTCATGTGTTTTAGAAATGATATCTTCATATTCTGACTTCACTCAAAAAAGTTCTTCCTCAGCTCTAAGCACAACATTTTCAAGGTTTCTTGTATTTTTCCGAACTCATACGTGTTGCATCTCCAGCTTAAAAAGTTAAGCATTGTAATAATTAATTTTAAAAATTACATACAAATTAAATTTCAATTTGTTATTTTATTTATTCAAAGTTATTGAGAAAATAAATGAATTGAACTTTAATTTTATTAATTACATGGTTATAAAATAATTGAAGTGATCAATACCTTATCTTTTGTGGCCCACACTATGAGGTTGAGCACTATGGAGGCCTCATAAAGGTAATACGTAGTGAAAAAATAGGTGAAATGTATGTAAGGTTGCGTATTAATGAAATAATTTTGCTAATAGTAGTACTATTTGAACTTTATGATGAGAATTTAAACACAAAATACTGTATTTATTTAGTATGTTCAATTAGACATTTCTAAATATTTGATTGGAAATTCACACGTACTGTAATAGATATTTTTAATAGACCAAGAATAATTTACAATATTTAAATCATGAAGAATTTGTGGTATTGGATTCAATAGTTTCATTTTGAAAGAGGTTTAGGCAATTGTAGTCTACTTTTTCCTTTACCTACACTTAGATTTGTTAAGTGGTGAAAAACGAAAAAACAAAACTACTCGTAATATATATGGAAGAAAACAAAGCACTTAATTGGAAAGTGAAACAAATAAAAACGAAACTAAAATTTTAAAAAAATAGAACCAATTTCAAATAAAACGTCATACTATTTTATTAAATACAGTACACAAGAAACGAATTGCTAATACTCCTATTTAGAGTAAATTATATAAATAGTTCCTAAATTATCGGGATCTTATATTTGCTCTTTAAAAAAATATTGCTGGAGAAGTATCTAAACTACGATTATAACATATGATTTTTTTTTACTATTTTTAATTAAAATAAGTCCGCAAATATAAAAACCTGATAAATTTAAATGCAAGTTATATTAACTCACTCTTATTTATATCGCGAATTGGAAATTTGGAAAGTCATTTAAAAAAAAGTGTGATTTAATTTGAATATTCAACATAATCCATTGCTTCACGTTTCAATGTGTGATTTTACGGGTTTGCGTGCCCGCGAAAAGATAAAAAGGAATCTTAATGTTTCATTTCATAGGTTCATTGCGTAACCAATCAATCGAACACAACCACTGAAATATCACGATCATGGCGGCAGCAGCAGCATCGACGGCGAGGATCGCCTTCTTCTTTCTCGTCCTCGTACTTGCCATGATTCAGGTACTCAGTTGCTTTATCCCACACTTCATCGCGATCCAATTCAGTTCTAGTTATTGCCTCGAGGTCAACGGATGACTGCCTAATATACGCTGATTGCTCTGATTCTGTGTGCACCAATCCTAATTTAGGTCTTTAACTTTACGAATAAAATCAACGTTTCAGCTCTAGACTGTTGTAGTGTTGAACATGCTTGTGCAACTCAGCCCTAACTGTTTCAGAACCAGTCAATATACCGTTAGGTTTTGGAATGAGAGATTTGGATTCGATCGAATCACTTCTGAATGAGATCAGTGTAATTTGATTCCTTATCAATCGGAACATACTACTCTAGAAAGTGTTACTGCTAAGGAACACGCTTATCACTAGTGTCAGTTTGACAGTTACTTTGCAAGGAGTTACAGTCGGTTAATTTCTACTACAGGTCATTGCAGGGAATACTGGTTCTCAGCTAAAGCTGGATAGGAAGATTCTTCAGGTTCTTTTTTTACGGACATGGAAAAGGATACATATGTTCTTTCTTTTCTTCTTTGTTCATTCTATATTTAAGCCGAAGCGACAAATAATGTAGGAATCTACTGTTAAATCAATCAATGACAATCCTCAAGCCGGATGGAAAGCTCATATGAACCCTCGGTTTACCAACTATACAGTATGTTTCTTGCTTTGAACTTTCTACAGATGCACATATTCTATAATCGCCACATGCTCATTTAACTCCCTAAATCATATCCCGAGAGTAGATAATAAACATAAGAATATGTGTGAGAAATCTGCTACTATGATCCCCAGGTTGGCCAATTTAAGCACCTTCTTGGAGTTAAACCAGCACGAGAGGGTGATTTGAAGGGAATATCTGTTGTAACTCATAAAGAAGGTCTCGAGTTGCCAAAAAATTTTGATGCACGAACAGCCTGGCCCCAATGTAGCACAATAGCGGACATTCTAGGTTAGTTGTTTTGCCTTTCTGGTTTATGTTTCTTCAAGAGACTTGCTAACTGTTTTGATTCTTTTTCCCCTCTACCTCGTCTCTTCCACCCATAATATTTCAAATTGAAGATCAGGTAACTTGCTCCACTCGTCTCCCTACTCCTCATACTTGAATAATTATATTTGGCAATTCTTAGCTGATTTGTTTTCTACTTATTAGGGCCATTGTGGTTCTTGTTGGGCTTTTGGTGCTGTGGAGGTCCTCTCAGATCGATTCTGCATTCATCTCGACTTGGTTTGTCCTTGAATTTTACATTTCCTGATGCAGCAAGTTACATTAGTATTAGGATCACAAGTATACCTAATTGTTTCACTCCCTGTTTCATAGAACATCACTCTTTCGGTCAATGATCTCTTAGCATGCTGTGGCTTTATGTGTGGTGATGGTTGTGATGGAGGGTACCCGATTGCAGCTTGGCGATACTTTGTCCGCACTGGGGTTGTAACATCAGAGGTAGCCTTTTCTGTTATGAACAGAAGGAGTTACTTTTTGGCCGATCGCCAATTTGCATTTGTATTTTGTATATAACTATATATGCAGATTGATTTGGTATTTTTGGCAGTGTGATCCTTACTTTGATCATACTGGATGCTCACATCCTGGATGTGAACCTGCATATCCCACTCCCAAGTGTGAGAAGAAATGCAAAAAAGAGAACCTGCTCTGGAAAGACTCAAAGCACTTCAGCGTCAATGCTTACAGAATTAGTGCTGATCCTTACAGTATCATGGCTGAGATTTACAAGAATGGACCCGTTGAAGTCGCTTTCACCGTCTATGAGGTAAAAGGAGAAATCATAGTTCTTATTACCCATGTTTAGTTTGGTGCTGAGGAACGGACAAGGAATGGGTATGGTAGTGTGTGGGGGGGGGGGGGGGGGGGATAAACTTACAATCTCCTAGCCCCACCAAAATAAGTGTAAAACACAGGGTATGAAGGATCCCCCAACAAAATATTGATTCCCATCCCCTGTTATTCATTCCCATCAACCAAGTTCCTCCCCAGTTATAATAAAGATCATAAGATGCTGAATCATGTTCTTCTTGGATGTATATTTTTGGAGGCTTGCGATTGCTTTGCTATTTATTCCAAATCTAGATTGTTGGCATTAATATTATTAAAATTGACCCAATAATCCCTTTAGAAGGCCTTATAATGGGACATGGTTATCCAACTTACTTATTGACAGAAAAGTCTCATTATTCGGTTCTTATATTTTTCTTCTCGCCCTCGAAATTGTGTTCACTATTGAGCTTTTGTTCTGTTTGTTTCAGGATTTTGCTATTTACAAGTCAGGAGTTTATAGTCACATAACAGGTGATGTGATGGGAGGTCATGCTGTCAAGTTGATTGGCTGGGGAACTACTGATAGTGGAGAGGATTATTGGGTAATAATGGCCTCTTTGAGATCGTAATGACTTGAGTTTGATACAATTGTTGGATTGTTGACTTACTTTCGGTTTATTCATGCAGCTCCTAGCCAATCAGTGGAATAGAAGCTGGGGTGATGTATGTTTCCTGTTGAACCCTTCCTCTTAACTTTGAGATATTTTATGTACCTAGTATTTTAAGTTGAAATTGGCACAACGTTCACCATTTGTTCTTGCAGTTTTTAAGTTTTATATTGCAATTTTATGAAAAATATGCGGGGACAGATATTATTATTGCCTAGAGATATTGACAAAGTTATAGCTTTACTTTGTTGATGGCAATCTTTTTTTTTTTTGCTTTATTCGTACAATACGGTGAATTCCTGAATATGTTCATTTCGTTGGATGTCAGGACGGATACTTCATGATCAGGAGAGGCACAAATGAGTGTGGGATCGAAGAAGACGTTGTTGCAGGATTACCTTCTACCAGAAATGTGATCAAGAAGTATGGTAATGTGGATTCGGGCCGAGATGCTTCAGTCTGAGATCAAAGCATTATATTATCAACATTTGGCCCCATATAAGCATACAAAGTGGCATGAATAATTAAGCTTACTTGTGTTAAATGCCATGAGAAGAACTAGCTTATCCATGTAGTCTGGGATCTGAATAGCCTAAAACAATTTGTTGGGGCTAGATGAGCATTTGGCATGTACTGCTGCTGTATTATTATTGAAATAGTATACTTTGACTTCCCACTTTCTATTATACTATTCCTTTTTCTTTTGCTGACTGTTTTTCGGATGAGACTTTGATTCTCCAAGAAAGAAGCCCTGCATTGAGAATGTGAAAATTTCTTATTGTGACTATGATTACAAATTTGGTCAAACAATTGTAGCATGAAAAAGGTTGAAGAACCGATTTTCTGTTTATAATGGCTAAAGTTTATTATTCTGGGACCCGATCCGAAAATTTCGGGTGTCCGATCCCGAATTTTCCAAAATATAGTATCCGATACCCGACTCGGGTATCCAGTCCCGAATGATCGGGAATCTAGTCCCGATTTCAATTTTAATTTTGACTTTTTTCAAAAAAAAAATATTAACTGACGGAGGTAGAGGGCGGCGGCAGTGTATCGCGGTGGCTGGGCAATATGGGCTGCGGCGCAGGCGAGAGAGCAAGAGAAGGGAGAGATGTTGTGGCCGGCGCTGGGAGAGGAGACAGCCGCGGCAGCATTGGCGGCGGCGGAGGGAGAGCAGGAGAGGAAAGGAGACGTGTTTAATTAGTTCTAGGACCAGTAGCCTAATGTTTAATATTTAATTATTTAAAGTATGATTAGTAATAGGAACAGTCAGTTCATGCTTAATATTTAATTACTTAAATTGTTAAAAATTAAACAAATACATTATATATAATTTTTAAAAAATCTGATAACTCGGGTATACCCGATCGGGTATCGGATTATCCGATACCCGAAAAACCAAAATCCTCAATAGCCGATCCCGATCCGAAACCCGATTTTTCTGGTTTTGGGTATCCAATTACCCGATTTTTCGGGTTTGGATATTGGGTATCCAATATCCGGTATCCATTTTGATAGGCCTAATTCTGAAATTTGAATGTGTACAAGATTTTGGACTTTCATTTAGGCAAAACACATTCTTAGGTCCTTATACTTTAGTCAAAATGTTAATTAGGTCCTTGTACAATTTTTTCGTTTTAATAGGTCCTTATACTTTTCACAATATTTTTATCAGGTCCTCGTACGATTTTTCGTTTTAGTAGGTCCTCATATTTTTATCATAACTTTCATTAGGTCCTTGTACAATCTTTTATTTTAGGGACTTTTTTACATTTATCTTGGATAATAATCTAAATTTAATTAAACTTAATGAACTTTTTAATATTCCATTATTTAACTTAGCATAGTTTATAAAGATAATATCATCTTGTTATCCAATAATCTCAATAAGTTGTAGACAATAATAAAAAGATTAACCGTGATGATTGAAGATTAAAATCGAAGTGTTTTTTAGAATAACTATCCGAATTTTCAATTGATTATTTATATTTATATTGAAAGCTACGTTTCCCTGAATATTTATAATCATAAGATAAGTTAAATAATAAAATTAAAAGGTTCATTAAATTTAATTAATTAAATATAAATTATTATCTAAGATAAAAGTAAAAAATATCTTAAAATAAAAAATTGTATAAGGACCTAATAAAATTTATAATCAAAGTATAAGGACCTATTAAAACGAAAAAAATGTACGAGGATGTGATGAAATTTATAAGAAAGGTATAAGGACCTATTAAAACGAAAAAATTGTACGAGAACCTAATGAACATTTTGATTAAAGTATAAGGACCTAAGAATGTGTTTCGCCCTTTCATTTATTCAGGTTTTTTGCGTAATTTTATGCATATGCACAAGATTGAGTATGAAATTGTGTTATTCACTTTAATAAAATTGAGTATACTTTCTCAGGTGAATTATGTATTTCACATTTCATTTTATATATATATACGAGATTGAGTATGGAGTTATATATATTATAAATCCATATAATTGAATTCTGTTTTTCACTTTAGTAACACTTTCCCAGTTGAATTATATACACACAAAATATTCATAAAATTGACTGATAGGTTTCCGAAATCTATTTTATACATCAACACAATTGAATTATCAAATATAGACGTGATTGAATATGGAAATCTGTTTTTCACTTTACCACTTTCCTAGTTGAATTATGTATTTTATATATCCATAAAATTAAATTATAGCATTTCCAAAATCCACTTACTACCATGATTAGCAATTATGTATTTGATGTATATTACACAATTGAATTATAGTAGTAGCATTTACAAAACAGTGGCAGTGCTACAAATCATTGAAACGAACTCCAACTGCAAGAGTATATAATGAAAATAAAAGTTGAAAAAGCATATTCCCTATCTGTTAAAGAATCGAGTTTGCGCGGGTGTCAGTTCGTGTTCGAGCAGTGCACGGGCTTCACGTTGTCAAAT
Organism: Salvia hispanica; assembly: GCF_029641045.1. Taxonomy (NCBI): domain Eukaryota; kingdom Viridiplantae; phylum Streptophyta; class Magnoliopsida; order Lamiales; family Lamiaceae; genus Salvia; species Salvia hispanica. Next base: position 6,963,607 of record NC_142694.1, read on the forward strand.
ACTATTGGAATGCTGATGAATTGATGCACATGGGCCATGGCTGGCTAAACATAAACAAGGGTTTAATTCTGCTTCTGCTACTGAGATCCTCTGCTCTCTTCTCTTCTCTATTGCGCGCACATTGTTTCAGTGTTCGAGTGAACGAATAACTTTTTAGTCTGAGAAATTGGAATTTCCCTAGCCGTGAATCGAGGGTTTGTGGTTTCGTTTCTTCGGTGAATAATAAATGGTAAGCATGCTGATACCTAAGGAGCCGGAGCAAGTGATTAAGCAGAGGCATGGATCCGTGCTGGGCAAGAAGTCTATTCTCAAGAGCGATCATTTTCCAGGTTGCCACAACAAACGCTTGCTTCCTCATATTGACGGTGCCCCCAATTATCGCAAGGTTCTCTCTCTTTCTCTTTTCTTTTTTTTTTTGTTCAGTAAAGATAAGATTTTTGTCTTTGTTTCTATAATGCTGTAGCTTTATGTTTGGTAATCATGATTTTGGTTATCAACCGTGTTGTATTCTTCGAAGGTTTTGCCATCTTAGCTCATTGCGATCTCTTTATCCTACAGGCAAGTTCCTTGCCCGTTCATGGGGTAGCTATTCCAACTATTGATGGCATCCGGAATGTTCTCACACACATTAGAGCCCACATGAATGGGGAGCAGATTCGTGTACTCTGGATTAGTCTTCGCGAAGAACCGGTAATTTTCCATATTTAATGCTTCTGTCTGATGTCAATTGTTGAAGGCAATGCAATTTCACAGTCTTGGATAATTCATATAACATGCTTCAAAGTTACGTATTGCATGCCTAATGTTACACCATCTCATAAGAGTATTTATCGACTTCTTCTGGCATCCATGAACCCTGATAGTACCTTCTATGATTTACCACATATAAAAGTTTTTTTAGCTGCTATAGGAGTATATGTGAATTGATGCATATGTTAATTATGGTTGCTTTCCTCTTTGGGGATTGATTGGCCCATTTGGTTTGATGATAATAGCTGAATCCTGATTTCCTGAAATTATTCAACATGTGTCAACTTCTGGTTTGGATTTCCTACACTAATGTGTCGCATTAATGACATTTTCCAGGCACTTATTTTTTCGTAGATATTGATTTTACAAAATGGCTATTTCTTTCCCGTCTTATCGACAATCCACCAGTGAGATTTTATTTAATACTTCCGAACATAATAGAATAGAAGGCCAAAAAGGAACTTGCTCCCTATGCTTACTCCTCAGCTCCTTAGCTTTTTTTACAGTAGGGGAATTTATTCATGTGTCAAAGATATTTGGTGTTTTTTTCTACAACAATTGCAGTATAATCAGTAGTTATGACTTTTAGGTTTTATCAAGTATCGTGACATTGGAGATGAACCTATAGCTGTAGCTTATTAAGTGTTTGGGAATTCGAACCATAATCTTTGGTGATATTATAGTTCCTGGAGATGCATAAACATGCAGTTATATGTTTTAAGGTGGTTTTAAGGACTTTTCTGCTGTATTTATAGAGATTGGGATTTTACTCTGACATGAGTTTTGCACTTGAGTTATCCATTCGAATGCTGGAACCTAAAAGTTAATGCTGTAATAGAGTATTCATAAAAGACTTCCCTGGATATTTCTATTGAATCTATTGTTACACCCATAAATGGAACAGGTGATATACATTAACAGTCGGCCTTTTGTTCTACGTGATGTTGAGCAGCCCTTTTCGAATCTTGAATATACGGTACGTAATAGCCCTAATACCCTGCCACTCTCTTGTACTACTTAAAATTTTTTTTGTTCTAACGAGACAAATTCCTTGGGGATTATTATGTGGGTTGAAGTGAAACCCTGAACCACTTTTAATATAAGACATTGTAATGTGCAAAATTTTGAGTGGTGTTGGTAGACTCTATATTTGATACTTAGATGACTTTAGTTAGGATTAGCTGATTAGGATAGCCTTGTGATGTCTTGAAATGTTTCACTCTACTTGGTCCTCTTTCCACTTTTTGATATTTCTGCTATACTTATCTTCTAGCTTCTTCTTCCTAAAAAGTTTCTCTCTGCTGTGCATCATATCTTCCTGTTTTTAATTTTCTAAACTTCAAAAGTCTCCTTGAGACAACATAGTTGCACCCTTGCAAAGACCTTCCAAAAGTGAAGATATTGGGTTACTCTTTGTTGAGTGAACCAGTTTATGGGGTAAATCTTCTGGGAAAAGTGCCGTTTCATGTTTGCTTTGTAGCAACACTAGCACTTAAGCCTGAACCATGATCAGTCAACCTTTCATATTGGCATTCCTTCAATAAATTAAAAAGTTCTTCCCAGTGTGTTACAAAATGAATATTTGTTAGACTTGAGTCTTGGCTTGAGGTGTTGAGAGCTTTTTACTTTACCTTTTGGTCCATAATATCTGCTTCGATTGTTACACCCTCCCAGCAGCACCTTCATCAATATCTGTCTTTTCAAATAAAAGTAGGGCATTAACAGGGTCAGGGTAGAGCAAATGGAAGATCGATTGAAAGAAGATATCCTCGCAGAATCTGCTAGGTACTCTTTATTCCTTTCATTAGTCCTATTATTATGTATTCCTATTTATGATATATCTTGGTTGTAACTGTGGTGTTGTTACTGTGGTTTCTTTTCATGATATACACTTAATACAGTCAATGTTTACAACATTTGAATCATAGGTATGGAAATAAAATCCTTGTAACTGATGAACTACCTGATGGTCAGATGGTGGATCAATGGGAGCCAGTTTCACATGATTCTGTTAAAACACCTCTAGAGGTATACATACTTACTATTGCATGGAATTAAACTAAACTAATATGTTTCATTAATCTTTCTTCTTCTTCTCCATCAGGTGTATGAGGAATTGACAAATCAGTTCTTTGTTGATTATGAACGTGTTCCGATAACAGATGAAAAGTCTCCTAAAGAACAAGACTTTGATATTCTGGTAAGTTTCAGTTCTAGTTGTAGTTGAATTAACATCACCAGTAGCACTCATCCAATTCCAACAAATATAATCTTTGATATGCTTGGGGGGGCCTTACATGTCTTTTGGGGCACTGCTAAATTTTATTACTTAGTATGTCATTCCATACCCCAATGACATAAAATATTATCTCTTCATAGGAAATACTCCCCCTGTTCCGCTCTAAGTGGAGCATTTCTTTTTCGGCACGAGATTTTATGTGGTGTTGTTTTGTGAGATAAGTGGATAGAATAAAGTAAGAGAGAGGAAAAGTAGAGTGATGTTTCTATTTTTAGAGATGTGTCACTTAGAGTGCGACGTCCCGAAAAGGAAAATGTGTCACTTAGAGTGGGACGGAGGGAGTATAATATTACATGTCGTATTATGTTCTAATCACGAGGTAATACCTCCAACAATCTAAAAGAATACATCACCGGAAACTCCCTAAACTGCACCAACAAATCCAATGCTTGAGAGAAGGAGGCACCCTGGAGATGTCCCCACCTGAAAATGTTTGAACTTTTTTAATATAGTAAAGGCGACGAGACAGAATAATTGAAATAAATGAAATAACTACTCCATAGAAAACTGAAAAGAATACAACAGAAAGGAATCCTCAACTGAGGCATATGGTAAAATACTGCCCCTAAACCCAAAGACAAGACTGTGAGACGCGCTCTTCATTCATTGAGAATTTGAGTAGCTGTAAATACTAATTAGTAATACTTACTGACTCCTATTCAAACAAGGACTCCTAAACGAACTCTAACTGTAACAGACACTAACAGCTAGACTCTGTAAAGTAATAAACAACTAACTGTAGTCTGTAGGTAACGATCTCTATCACTTGTATTGGATAAATAATGCACGTTATAGACCATGCTAAGAAGCGCTAATTCTTTTTAAGTTTGTGTTTGATCTAGAGGAACCGGCTATCCTCTGCTTAGAGATTTATCTTTGCTTCAATCTCCACCAGTTGAAAACCATGGATTTAGTAAAATACTAAAATTATATCTTCTATATATATGATGCTGGACTTGGGTGTGTCAATCTTACATTGGTACCCAATATTCCTTACTTTTTAGGTCCAAAAGATTTCTCAAGCACATGTTAGGACAGAGATTGTATTTAATTGCCAAATGGGTCGTGGACGGACAACCACAGGGATGGTTATCGCGACACTGATTTATATTAACCGCATTGGAACGTCAGGTGAGTTTTTGTTGGCTTTTCACAGCCTAATTTTGACTGTAGTAGCCCTTCTATCATTAGGATCAGCAGATGGAATTTTGAAAAACGAGTTATTTGGAAACAGAGTCTTGTATATGAAGCTTTCATTGACACTTTTGAACGTTCTATACTTAATTTCTTTTAACTAAAAAAAATCTTCTTCTTCATTATTTATATTTGACAAGTACAATTTTCTACATGTATGTTAAATCATTAAAATGTTTCTCTCTTTCAGTAGTCTCTGTTTCTGTTTACTACAACGATTGTAAGATAGTTGAAGATCTGCAAATAATAAAATATATACTACTAATAGATATGATTACATCATCTAGAATGGCATAAGTGCATCAAGCATTCTAGGGGACACGTTGTCCATCTGATTTTTATTTTTCATACTATAGAACGTATGTTAATAGTATTACTTATTAATTAGATCATCTGTCTTTATGATTAATGATAGACACAGCGTTTTTTGTATAGTGAAAATTGAAAAGTTTTTATTGGAGAGAAGATCCATACATATGCCTGTTTGTTCTGTCCCATTTGAAGTTAATTGCCATATATTCCAATATATTTATACATAGGTATTCCTAGAACCAATTCTATGGGAAGAGTTTCTGATTTAAGTTCTAGCATTTCAACCGAGTTACCAAAGTCGGAGGAATCTATCCGCAGAGGAGAATATGCTGTCATTAGAAGTCTCATTCGAGTTCTAGAGGTACCAGATAATATTTACTTCCTACTTCCAGTAATTGCGGTAGACCTTCATTGCTTTTTCTGTGTAACTTTATATTGACTAATACATGTCTGAAGGGTGGTGTTGAAGGCAAGAAGCAGGTTGATAAAGTCATCGATGAATGTTCATCTATGCAGGTAGTGTTTCTAGTATTCAACTTGGGTGCTTCATTTTCTCAATTCTCGTAATCAGAAACACTTCTGAAAATTGAATGGGTATTGGCGCTACAGTCAAATTCTAAATTTTTGTAAGTGTTGTTTTGCTTACAGAATCTACGTGAAGCTATTTCTAATTACCGAAGTAGTATTCTGTGTCAAGCTGATGAAATGAAGAAGGAATCATCTCTTTCCTTTTTTGTGGAGTACCTGGAAAGATATTATTTTCTTATATGCTTTGCTGTATATCTTCATACAGAAAGAGACGCTCTTTATCCTATATCTCCTGCTCGCAGTTTCACAGAGTGGATGAGAGATAGACCGGAGCTTTATAGTATACTGCGCAGGTAATGGTAAAGTTCTTTTCTGCAAGTGTCATTAATACTAGTTTACACTTACAACTCCCTGAATAAGTGTCGTCAGGTAAAAAAACCCATACCAAGGAAGTTGGAAAATCGGCTTCTGTTACCCTTATTGTGGGCTATATGAAGAGTCTGCGAACTTAAAGTAGTATTGATAAACTTGGTAGTTAGACATCATATTTGCACAGTATTCGGAAATAGAACATGACTAGTTTGTGAATACAATTATAGAACATTTATTCAGGGACACAGGAAGTTTCTTCTAGAGCTTTTGAATTATTATGACTCTCTACAGCACAGCTCTTAAATCTTTGCCAAGTTTGTGTGGAGCTTATCCAAAATATGTTAAGTATGATTGTAGCAATATGGGTGAATCAGTTTTAGAGTCAGTTGTCAAACTAAGAGGGAGAAATAGTGTAAGATATTTATAATGAGATAACTCTGTCAGAGGCGCAGTGGCTGGATTAGGAATTTAGGATATAACAAGATTTGTTTTATCGTTCATACTTGCGGTAAAAGTTATTTCACACTCCCTCCGTCCCACGTTACTTGAGGCGTTTCTTTTCGGCATGGGATTTAAGAAAGTTGTATTTAGTGAGTTAAGTAAAGTAGAGGAGGGAATAAAGTAAGAGAAATAAGAGAGAGTAAAGTAAAAGAAAGAAAAAAGTATGGAAGATTAGATGTTTTGTTTTTAGCCAAAAAGAGAAATGACTCAAGTAACTTGGGACAACCCAAAATGGAATACGACTCAAGTAACTTGGGACGGAGGGAGTACATCTTATTTGAGGATCTGGATCAAGATTTTCTGGTTTTGAGGGCCACCTTGCAGTTAAAGAATGAGGCACCCTGCTGCAAGACATGTTGATAATGAAAGTAGACAAATTCGTCTGTCAAACTGCGTTAATGTCATGTCATGTGCAGATTGCTTAGGAGAGATCCAATGGGGGCTCTTGGTTTTGCCAATCTAAAACCATCTCTAACGACAAATACTGAATCTGTTGGTGGCCGCCCATTAGAGATGAGCCAAGTTGCTGCCTCAAGGAACGGGGAGGTTCTTGGAATCCAAACAGTTCTCAAAAGTGACCATTGTCCTGGTTGTCAACATCCTTGTTTACCTGAACGACTAGAGGGTGCTCCCAATTTTAGAGAAATTCCAGGGTTTCCAGTTTATGGTGTTGCCAATCCAACTGTCGATGGAATTAAATCAGTCATTCAAAGGATTGGTAGTTCAAGAGGTGGCCGTCCATTACTGTGGCACAATATGAGAGAAGAACCTGTTGTTTACATAAAAGGAAGACCATTTGTACTTCGCGAAGTTGAAAGACCATACAAAAATATGCTTGAGTATTCGGTATTTTACCCATATTCCTTGATTTCTGCAGTACATATTTGCAAGAAATGACAACTCTTATGACCATACATTTCCCAAATAATATTTTGAGTATCACCTCCCCCCTTTCCTTTGGGTCAAACCTCAGGATAGACAGACTTCTTTTCAGTAATTGTATGTGGGGACGTGTGACAGAAACACTGTTTATATTCTCACTTTCACATCACCAAAGCAGTGTATTAAATTTTAACCTTTTGAAGTTTCAAGTCACATGAAGTTTGATTAGAGGTCTTGCAGTCATAGTAAAAGTTGGCTGATTAGCTCTGTTATAACAGTAAAAGTTTTGAGTAAATTTTGATAAACAAGTTGGTCCTGCTATTCCTTTGTTAGAAATACTCCTAGTTTTCTATCCTAATTATAGTGTTCTAAACATTAATATTTATGATTTTTTTTAGGCCGTATCTATTTAAAGTAATCTCTTTCTCCAATACACTAATTTCTAAAATATCAATGTTAAGGGGATTGACTGTGAAAGAGTGGAAAGAATGGAAGCTACGCTGAAGGATGATATATTGCGTGAAGCTGAGCGTTACCATGGCGCCATAATGGTCATCTATGAAACTGATGATGGAAAAATATCAGATGCTTGGGAACATGTGGACACAAATGCTGTTCAGACCCCAAGGGAGGTATTTAGCTGCTTTGAAGCTGATGGTTTCCCCATCAACTATGCTCGTGTTCCAATAACTGATGGAAAAGCTCCTAAAGGATCTGACTTTGACACTTTGGCCATGAATATTGTGTCTGCCTCCAAAGACACGGCTTTTGTTTTTAACTGCCAGGTAGCTATTGTTTCAAGTTTCAGTCACCCAATTGCATGTAGCATATCATTGCAGCTTTTCTTATCTTTCCTGAATGTATAGTTACTATTTGTGTTAGCTTTCTTACTGGGCAAAGTCTTATACAGATGGGAATTGGAAGGACAACAACTGGTACTGTTATTGCTCGTCTGTTGAAGCTCCGGATGGACTATGGGAGGCCTGTCAGAGTGTTAGTTGATGACTTAACACACAAAGAGCTTGGTAGCTGCAGAGATGATGAGAGTGAAGAATGTATACTATCATCAGTAACTTCTTCTGAAGGAGTTAGGCCAGGGGAAGACTTGTGTCATTCGTTTGGGATTAATGACATCCTATTGTTGTGGAAGATTACAAGATTATTTGATAATGGGGTGGAATGCCGAGGCGCATTAGATGCTATAATAGATAGATGTTCAGCACTTCAGAATATACGCCAAGCTGTCTTGCAGTACAGGCAGCTGTTTAATCTACAACATATGGAGCCTAGAGAAAGGCGAGTAGCATTAAACCGTGGTGCTGAATATTTGGAACGCTATTTCCGTTTGATCGCTTTTGCAGCATATCTAGGAAGCAAAGCATTTGATGGTTTTTGTGGTCAAGGAGAGTCAAGAATGACTTTTAAAAACTGGTTACATCAGAGACCAGAGGTTCAAGCCATGAAATGGTCCATCAGATTAAGACCTGGACGATTCTTTACTATCCCTGTAAAGTTCCTTTGTTTGCTGAGACACTCTCAAGGTTGTACTTTTCTTTGCCTCTTGATTGACTGTTTGTTAATTTCTGAATACAGGAGGAATTGAGAGCTCCATATGATTCTCAACACGGAGATGCTGTGATGGAGGCAATTGTGAAGGATCGTAAAGGCTCAGTTTTGGGGAAGGGCTGTATTCTTAAGATGTATTTCTTTCCTGGTCAAAGGACTTCTAGCCACATACAGATCCATGGTGCACCAAATGTATACAAGGTACACCGGATATCGAGTTTGTTGATTGCCAAAAAAGATGTAATAACCTTGAATTCAGTGACAACTGCATGTTTTAGGAGGTATTATGGCATGGAGTTATTACTACTAAATAAATCGAAGTAGCCAGTAAAAACAATGTGTATTACTGGTTTTCGGTCTTACACATTTTTCTGGTTTGATTCAAATGACTTCTGTAATTGTTAAATATATTTGTTTCTCATAAGAAAAAGGCATGACAAACTAAACAGAGTACAGTTCTCTAAATGATCCCTTCTAGATACACGAACTTACTCTGTTCCAATTACTAGATGATGACTTTATGATGCAAGAACTTTTTAAATTTGTTGAGATAATATTTCAAAAGTATGCCTTTGCTAGGTCACAACTTTATAAGCAGAGCATGTCTCACTATTTGAGATTTTTGTGTTTTTAAGGTGGATGGATATCCTGTGTATAGCATGGCAACCCCAACAATTGCTGGTGCAGAAGAGATGTTAGCCTATTTAGGTGCCAAGCCCATAGCAGAAGGAAGTTCTCAAAAAGTAGTTATAACAGATTTACGGGAAGAAGCTGTTGTTTACATCAACAACACACCTTTTGTCCTTAGGGAACTGAATAAGCCTGTTGATACGCTCAAGCACATAGGAATCACTGGCCCAGTGGTAAGCTCAATTCCATGAGTTCACACCATAAAACTGCAGATAAAGTTGAGTACATTCTGTTTTCTAATCGGGTTCTACTTTACAGGTGGAACATATGGAAGCACGTTTGAAGGAAGATATAATTTCTGAGATAAAAAAATCTGGTGGTAGGATGCTTTTACATCGTGAAGAATATGATCCTGCATCAAAACAGACCAGTGTCATAGGATACTGGGAAAATATTTTCGTAGATGATGTTAAGACTCCAGCAGAGGTATATGGTGCTTTGAAGCATGATGGGCATAACATGGCTTACCGGAGAATCCCATTAACCAGAGAAAGAGAAGCTCTAGCTTCAGATGTTGATTCCATCCAGTACCGTAAGGATGAGTAAGTTTTCAGTTTCATTGTCTGATTTCTAATCAAATATACCTGGTTGGATATCATTCTATATATCTAGTATAGAGCTTCCATAAGGTCAAGCCAAAAAGTGTGGTATTACAAAGGTTAGTTAGTGTATTGGACCATGTGTTTCTACAACAGACCATTCTATCCCTGAGACTTACTATATAACTTTCTATGCATGTCTTTTTGTTAGTTTTTTAAGATGTTGTATGCTATATTGCTATTACTATATATGAGTGTAATTATATTCTATATATATATATATATCCATGATGGTTTAAAATCTTCAGAGTGCATATGACAATTGTAGCTGCAGTTATGATGCTTCTATATTTGTGAATCCATTTCTATCATCTGATCATGTCATCCTGTCAATGGTATAATAAACACTAAAACAATGGTTTTTCCTTTCTTGTGCATCTCAACAGCTCTGCAGGGTCTTAGCTTTTCATATCACATACAGGATTTGGAGGGGTTGCTTATGCAATGGCTATCATTTGTATAAGACTTGACGCAGAGGCAGCACTAAAATCACATGTCTCACAATCTGTTGGAATACCATGCTCAACTAATTCATTGGCTGAACATTTTAATTCTGATGATGAAGCAAGAAAACTGGGTGATTACAGAGACATTTTAAGCTTGATTAGAGTCCTTGTCAATGGTCCTGAGAGCAAAGCAGATGTCAACTCAGTTATAGATAGGTATGGAACTCATTTGTGCACACATTACTTATGTTCTCTTTATTTATCCAAGTTTAAGCACAAACGCAAAAGGGTGACTTTATGCGTTGATCTGCATCACCAATCTTTTAGTCAGACAGAAACTCGCTAAAGAATGTCGTACTCCCATATAATAATCCCAACTAGAAATAAAATGAAGTAAATAATATAACTATACCTACTTACAGTAAAAAAAATTCAGAAGTTATGCTAGGTCTGCTTTCTGTTTTAATATTTTCTGCAAATAATCCAGAAATTGCATCATGTAAATGATACCTGCCTTAGTCAAACACAATCTGCCTTAGTAAAACTGATATAACTGTTTGAGCCAGTTTAATGTAGATCAATTCAAAACATATATTCACATTTCGAATTCGTTTGATGAAATTGTTCTCTAGCTATCTAGTCATTTCCTCCCTTTTGCAGGTGTGCGGGCGCTGGGCATTTGAGAGATGATATTCTATACTACAGAAAGGAACTCGAAAGGCATTCAAATGACAATGATGAAGATCGAGCATACCTTGTTGATATGGGTATTAAAGCTCTAAGGTTGGTTTCCGGTTATGATGTTCTAACAGTATTCCATTTGCAACTGGTTTTATTATCTAAGATATGATGTTCTTGTAGCTTATGATCTGATTTTGCATGTGTGCATCGCAGGCGATACTTCTTCCTGATCACGTTTAGATCCTATCTGTACAACACTTCAGCCACTAAGATGAAATTCACTACTTGGATGGATGAGAGGCCTGAACTTGGCCATCTTTGTAATAATCTAAGAATCGTTAGATGATTACATATAGTGTAGAAATTATGTATAGGGAAATCTCTCCTTGGCTTAAATAAATAATGAGAAGTTGAGAAATGAAGATCGCATGAGAAACCATGCACTTGAATTTTGATGGCCTTGTTCAAACATTATATTTTGTCATCTACATTTGAGAATGGATGTAGATCATTTTGCCCCCTTAAAAACTCATCTTGCAATACAATGCTATTATAAATAGCGACAGTAATACAAAACCTCACACAGAAGAGATGGATGGAAGGAGGATTGGAAAGAAGAGGCTCATGCGATAGTAATCTCAAAGCTGCTGGTGTTGTTATGATGGAGCAATGATGCAGAATCAGTTGCATCAGTGAGCCAGCTGCCATCTTCCCCATTTCCTGCAACTTGGGTTGATTGTGATGATCGAACCTCTGGAATCTGCAGGCGTTCGACGTCGGCTTCTAACATTTGCAACACTTGAGTCATTGAAGGACGATCATCAGGGCTCATCAGTATGCACCATAACGCAACTATTGTCATCTTTCGAACACTCTTATTATCATCATTACTATAGCTTTCCCCCGTCTTTTCAATTTCAATCTCTATGCCTTGTTTAATGTGGTCATATATCCAATCTGGGAAATACTTTGTTGAATCATCATTGTTTTTCTTCAACTCTTTGTTTAAGCCCACCATTTCCATCAATAACATCCCGAAACTATATACATCTGCCTTGGAAGAGACTATACCAATACCTCTATTGATGAGTTCGGGGGCAACATACCCTATGGTTCCTCTAGCGGCCGTTAAGGTCACAGCCTCCTTCTCTACGGAGCAAGACTTTGCTAGCCCAAAATCAGATATTTTGGGAATGAAGTTATGGTCGAGGAGTATGTTATTAGGCTTGATGTCAAAATGAAGAATCTGGATGTCGCATCCTCGATGCAAATACTCAATTCCTCAAGCTATTCCAACGGCAATGTCAAACTTTGTATCCCAGTTTAAGGAATTCATTTTTTCTTGATTGAAGAGATATTTATCAAGAGAACCATTGGGCATGAAATCAAAGACGAGGGCACGCTTAGAGCCTTGTGCACAATAGCCAACTAGTTGCACCACATTGATATGGTGTATCCTTCCAATAGTTGCTATTTCATTCATAAAGTCTCGTCCATTTCCTCCTGATTTTCCCAACATTTTGACTGCTACATGATGCCCACTCCTAAGCTTTCCTTTGTAAACACAACCATAGCCTCCTTCCCCTAGTTTTTGTCTAAAACCTCTTGTCATTCTCTTTATGTCGAAATATGAGTATCTAATTGGTGAAAGTTTGTTATCACTTTGAAGGAAAGATTCTATTATGTTATATTCCGACAAATGTCTTCTTCAGAATTTGTAGATCAAAAGACACAACACCAGAAGAAACACGATCATCCTTGGTAACAAGATGCTGAAAACTGTCATGAGATGAGTTACATAAAAAAATCATCAAATGTCTGTTACGGCATATAACATTTTCAAAAGCAAAAGGTACAACGCACATAAAGGTATGAGCTATAAATGAATTTAATAATATTTGTAAAATTGTAGTATATCATTTTAAATTTTATATTTTATTCACTTTATTAAAAAGTTGATCTTTAAAAAAAATTTAAGTAAATACTTATTTCGTCCATTACTAATAATCTTAATATAGTAGCGAGTATATTTTAATTTAAAATTAATAAAATGAAAACAAAATAAAAAAAGTTAAAAGTATTATTAGTAAAGAATAGACTTCTAGCAAAGAAAAATCACTCTCAAAAGTAATCAAAATGTTGACCTATTGTGGATAGTGATGGAATATTAGGCCATCAGCTTTGTATTAAAATATCACGCGTCCAGTTCAAGCTTCTGTAAATCTTGATGTGCATTGTTAGATGAATGCATAAATTTTATTTTCATTTTCTAAGTGATATGATGGTAAATGACGTCGTTAAGTGAAATTACCTCATTTAGAAAAATACTTGTCCGTCCACTACAAATAGTTCTATTAGGGGGTTCGGTTGGGAAGACTAAATCTCATGATTAATATGTATTATGTTTGGTTTATAAGATTGACCCACACAATTTAATCCTAGATGGATAGTCTCATGATAATTAGTCATAGTCTTCTCCTTCCAACTAAAATAATCCACAACTTAATCTTAGATGGATAGTCTCACGATATTAATCATGACAACTACTGAATGTCACCTTAGAGGATGCCACAATTTTTAATTTAAAATTGGTAAAGTGTGAAGGAGAAAGAGGTAGAGCAAGTAAAATAAGAAAGAGAAGGAAGAATATGAATAAACAAGAAAGAGAAAGATAAAAGTGAGTAATAGATTAGGAATAAATTTTCATTTTGAGTATGAAATTATTTCTGGTAGATAGACGGAAATAGAATGATGAGACTACATTTTATGAACAGAGCCCGAGCCCGAGGCCGAAGGGAGTAGTTTTTGACAATGGAAGTAGTACCGGACGTGCCATATCACGATTACGCAATAGCACCGGACATGCCATATCACGATTATGATTTATGGGAGCAGAAAAATGGCGTAAATCAAATTTGATACAAGCCTTATGTACTACTCCCCCCGTCCCCCATAATTTGTCACTATTGACCTGGCACGAGTTTTAAGAAATGTAATAGAAAGTGAGTTGAAAAAGTTGGTGGCATGTAGGTCCTACTTTTATATATTAGTTTTATAATAAAATGTGAGTGAGAATGAGCTAGTGGAACATGGAGTCAACTACTAAAAATGGTAAAAGTGAAAGGTGACAAATTTTTAGGGACGGACGAAAAAGGAAATAGGTGACAAATTTTAAGGGACGAAGGGGGTATTAGTTTTATAATAAAATAAGAGTAGAAATGAGTTAGTGGAATATGAGGTCCACTACAAAAAATGATAAAAAGTGAAGTGTGTCAAACTTTTAGAGACGGACCGAAATGATAAACTGTGCCAAACTTTCACGGACGGAGGCAATAATAATCAACTAACTAATAGGAGTAGTACATATTGATTTTTCAATTTCTAACTAATAGGAGGTAGTACATATTGATTTTTCAATTTCAAGTTTTCAACAAATATTAGTACTTGCTTAATTTACTTTCATCGGACGGAGGCAATAATAATCAACTAACTAATAGGAGTAGTACATATTGATTTTTCAATTTCTAACTAATAGGAGTAGTACATATTGATTTTTCAATTTCAAGTTTTCAACAAATATTAGTACTTGCTTAATTTACTTTCATCGTTCGCTCATTCTAACCGAAATGAAAATTTATGATTTAGGAGATCTTTCAAAGTCGATCGCTTGCATGCTTTGGAATATTTCTTCGGCAACTTTAAATTACTTAAATTCATTTTTAAAACTTTTTTCTATAATAAATTTTTAAATTTATTCATATTTTATACATATTATATATAAAAGCCCCTATTAATAATCTAAAGTATATTAAAATTTATTTTTAAGTACATTTTTAAAAATTTGGCTCCTACTTATGTTCATTTCTACGTCAGCCACTGTGCATAACTCATTTTGTTCCGATTTCTTTTTGGATTTGTCTCGATAAATATGTTACCACTATTTCTATTTTTTTTAAGTTCAACTATTTTTTCTTCAGTGTTATTTTAGTTGCATTTTCTGAAAATTTGTGTAATCAATAAGGTGTATACTACATTTGTAAAGCTGGGAGTATAAATTTATAAATGCAAGTTGACTCGTGAGTAAAGAATAAATCAAAACCGCACCTATGATGAGTGATAATTGATCAGGTAGCAGCGAGAAATATTGGTTGAACTCTGCAAGCACACCGATGGGTAGATGGGTAAGCAAACAAGTAAGTACTCCATAAGAATGTACTTATGAGTTAAAATACAGAGAATATATAGATACACTGAAAGAATGCAAGGACTCTTAGTGTTAGGGTTACCTATTATATATCCCGATAAACTTAAACTCAGAAATAAGAGCTGTAACACAGCGCCGCATCCACAGACAAAGAACAAAGGAGGGCTTACCGCTGCGCACAACAAACCTGCACCAAGTTGAAGCTATCAGAGTCCTCTGCTTTTATTGATATATGAGTAAGATTTATTAGAATTGATTGGGAAAACAAAATTGAAAAGCAGAGCTTACCTGCAACTGCAACGACCACCATTAGAAATACGAATAACCGGGAAGCTAAACACACAACACAAGAGTAGTAGTATTAGTAATGAGCACCATTTTGCAGCATTTCCAAAATATAGGAATTATATATGACTGACATAGACATAGTGCACCCTTACCCCAATCAAATAATGATGCTCTACGGTCACACTCCCCCAACCAGGGGCATGTGGTGAGTTCAAATCCGTACAAGAGGGACTCATGGATTTGTGAAAGAGAGACATTGTTCAAATTCTTAAATCTATGCCAGGATGTCATCGCCATGGAGTCTAATCTACAAGTGTATGGCATCTCTGAGGCATTCATGTGGCCGACTTTGATATAAGAATATCTGTGGTGATAGGATGAGTTAGAGACACAACGAGTGGTGATACCAGTAAAAATGGATGAATTCCTCAACGGATTTGGGCAGCTTATCAAGTTTATAGGTAAGGCGTTATATATTTCCCGGTAGGGAAGACGATTAGGATTCTTATTGCTGAAGTCAAAGGCAGATAAGGAATAGGTGGGGAACGAGCAGATGTCGTCATTGTTTATGGAGGCATCAACCAGCCTAATGGTGGTGTTGCCTTCGTAGTTGATTGCTTTGACATGGAATCTGTGAGAATTAAGGGAGATGTAGGTAACATTATTTTCACATGTTAATTCATATCTTGGATCGCCGCAAGTCTCAGGGTCGCCTTTGAGGCCAAAAGGGTAGTCGATGTAGGGAATGGTGCCGCAGGAAGAAGGGCTGCATTCGGCATCACAAGTTTCAAACAAATTATGGAGTGATAGAATCATCAAGAGATATGAAATGATGAGGTTTTGATGTGCTGAGATCATGGTATTAATCAATGGATGCTTAACAAAACCACACAACAACTAATTTGGTTACACACTCACTACTACTACTAAATATATAGTATAAAGAGAGAGCAGTATGTATTGGGTGGACATGAGTCAGTCTTCAAGCATACATGACTTGTGACCAACTGATTTTGGGAGAGGATTTTATTTTGCATTAAAAGCGGTAGCTCCACCACAACTGATCATTTTTAATATTACTGTACTCCATTTTTTAATAAAAATTGAAAAAGCTGAAATGAGATAGTTAATTTTTTTTTTAAATTACTAATTACTAGTACTCCGTCAGTAATTACTAATTATTACTTAGGGTTGGAAATAGTTCAAATGAATAAATTCACGTTCTCCATATATAATAAACATGAGTATAAATTGTTGTGATGAAACTTCCACGAGTATAAATTCAAACACATTTTCTCACACATACTTTATTCTCTCTTATTTTTTTTATCTTTCATCTCTCTACTTTGGGAAGGGATCTCCTGTTGTGTTTAAAAACACAGCAGGCCTGCTATGCGCAAAACGCAGCAAAAATCAAATGAAACGCTGCTTAACATCATTCTGTTACCTTTTAATATATGCACGTTATATTTCAAAGTATTATAGTGAGTATAAAATTCAATTGACGCTAACTTAAAATAATTGTAATTCTTTATGCTTATATTGCATTTTCTGAAACACTTTTTTCCTTTAAAATATTTTTATTTTGTTTTCTGAAACACTTTCTATTCATTCATTATATATTAAAAGCTATTTTATTTAATGATTTCCAATTGAATAAAATTATATCCCTCAAAGTTCGGTGATGATATCCAAAAATTAGCCTGAATAAAAAACTACTCCATTTTACAATAAAAAATTACTACATATCATATAAAGAAATGAAAAGATTTGCAGCTGCGTTTCCCTTCCCCTCTACTTTTTTCATTTCCCACTTTATTCTCCATTTAGTTAACTCACATAATACAATTTTTTTTAATTTCCGTGTCGAAAAGAAATGTCTCAATTACTATGGAACAGATGGAGTACTCCATACTAATTATAATATTTAAATAATTATTTTTTAAAAAAAAATAGTAGTAGTATTTTAAAATTTAAATAGATTTTTCTAACTTAAATTATATATTTTGAAAAGCATATTTTAATTTTAAATAATCACTTTGATGTATGTCAATAATTTAGAACAAAAATCAAATAAAAATAAATGAAATCATCATTAATAGAATGGAAATTATAATATAATTATTCCATCAGATTTTAGATAAAGGAGCCTACTAGTTTTAATATTAGGCCCATTTAATTAACCTAATTATTGAATACGTGCAAAATTAGAATTCAATCGTCTTCTTCATATGACGTCTGAACTTTCCCTCTCCATCTCCATTTCTCTCATCTATTCTTTTCACTTTATTCTCTGTTCCGTTTTATTTCCGGCAAAATACGGAGACTTGTGGTGGAGATCCACCGCTCGGGTTCAACCCGGGGCTCCGTGGGATCGAAATTAAAGGAGAGTTGCGCCGGACCTCGGAGGTCCACGAATGAAGTTTCCAGCAGTGCTTGTCGGACTACGGTGGTATTGGTCGACCCCACTCGATCCACCTGGGTCCATCATTGTTATCAGGTGCATGCTTATCGGGCTAAAATTTTATTGGGTTAACATTTTACAATTCTAAAGATTCTATAGTTATAGACTATTAATTAAAATTATTTTAAAAATTCGTATTTGTCGTCATACTTTGGAACAATTAAACATCAATTCATCTTATACACATGGACATACTCCTCCCGTGAAATAATGTCACATTCATAAATGCATGTCCCATTCTAAGTAAATGGACCCACATTTCATCTAAATCATTACACTCACATTCTATTATAAAATCAATGTATAAAAGGGTGTTTTCATTCCACTAACTCATTTTTACATTTTTCTTCGTAAAGTTAAATAATTTCTTAAAACTCGAGCTGAATCAAAATGAGATTATAAATAGTGGACGGAAGGAGAATATTATTTACAGAGAAAAGAAGCGAATGGAAAGGAATGGTTTGAATCAAAGGGTGGGACTTATAAAACCTGAAACATAAGTAAAAAATATTTATTGCAGCCCAGCTGGCCAGTTGGGCTTTCTGGCTAACCAGCCAGCCTAAATGGGCTAGCCCAACAACCCGATATCTAATCGGTTGTAATTTTTCAGCCATAACTTTCAATTTTAGCATGCTAATCGGATTAGCCCATCAAGTTCGAGTTGAACTGATGTCCCAATATTGACTTAATTCTCGTGTTTCAGAGCATTTTCAACCATTTTTGCTAAACTTAAACTTATTTTAATGTAGAGATGACTCCAACCCATTACCCTAAACCCAAACTTAAAAAATGTTCTCTATATTAAGCATTTAAA